>NC_046156.1:127537015-127591413 GCF_011064425.1 Rattus rattus | reverse complement strand
GAAAAAACAACACTGGAAAACCAGAAGAGACTGCACGCTGCACAGTACTGATCCCAGAGGAAAACACCAAAAGATATCTGGAACCCTGGTGCCCCGGAAGGGCGGCGAATCTTCCTGGTTGCTGCCCCGCTGGAGAGCCCGTGGCAGCACCCCGAGCTAACTTGAGCCTTGGGACCACAGGTAAGACCAACTTTTCTGCTGCAAGTGACCTGCCTTGAACTCAAGACACAGGTCCAGGAACAGCTGAAGACCTGTAGAAAGGAAAAAACTACTCTGTCCCCATGACCCTGACTGAAAGAGAGAGGAAACAGGTCTACAGCACTCCTGACACACAGGCTTATAGGACAGTTTAGCCACTGTCAGAAATAGCAGAACAAAGTAACACTAGAGATAATCTGATGGCAAGAGGCAAGCACAGGAACCAAAGCAACAGAAACCAAGACTACATGGCATCATCAGAGCCCAATTCTCCCACCAAAGCAAACAAGGAATATCCAAACACACCAGAAAAGCAAGATCTAGTTTCAAAATCATATTTGATCATGATGCTGGAGGACTTCAAGAAAGACATGAAGAACTCCCTTAGAAACAAGTAAAAGCCTACAGAGAGGAATCATTGCCTGAAAGAATTCCAGGAAAACATAAATAAACAAGTAGAAGCCCATAGAGAGGAGACACAAAAATCCTGAAAGAATTCCAGGAAAACACAATCAAACAGTTGAAGGAATTAAAATGGAAATAGAAGCAATCAAGAAAGAACACATGGAAACAACCCTGGATATAGAAAACAAAAAGAAGAGACAAGGAGCTGTAGATACAAGCTTCACCAACAGAATACAAGAGATGGAAGAGAAATCTCAGGGCAGAAGATTCCATAGAAATCATTGACTCAACTGTCAAAGATAATGTAAAAAGCGGAAAAGCTACTGGTCCAAAACATACAGGAAATCCAGGACTCAATGAGAAGATCAAACCTAAGGATAATAGGTATAGAAGAGAGTGAAGATTCCCAGCTCAAAGGACCAGTAAATATCTTCAACAAAATCATAGAAGAAAAACTTCCTAACCTAAAAAAAAAGATACCCATAGGCATACAAGAAGCTTACAGAACTCCAAATAGATTGGACCAGAAAAGAAACACCTCCCGTCACATAGTAGTCAAAACACCAAACGCACAAAAAAAAGAAAGAATATTAAAAGCAGTAAGGGAAAAAGGTCAAGTAACATATAAAGGCAGACCTATCAGAATCACACTAGACTTTTCACCAGAAACTATGAAGGCCAGAAGATCCTGGACTGATGTCATACAGACCCTAAGAGAACACAAATGCCAGCCCAGGTTACTGTATTCTGCAAAACACTCAATCAACATAGATGGAGAAACCAAGATATTCCATGACAAAACCAAATTTACACAATATCTTTCTACAAATCCAGCACTACAAAGGATAATAAATGGTAAAGCCCAACACAAGGAGGCAAGCTATACCCTAGAAGAAGCAAGAAACTAATCGTCTTGGCAACAAAACAAAGAGAAGAATAGCACACAAACATAACCTCACATCCAAATATGAATACAACCGAAGCAATAATCACTATTCCTTAATATCTCTCAACATCAATGGCCTCAACTCCCCAATAAAAAAGACATAGATTAACAAACTGGATAATGCAAGGAGGACCCTGCATTCTGCTGCCTACAGGAAACACACCTCAGAGACAAAGACAGACACTACCTCAGAGTGAAAGGCTGGAAACAACTTTCCAAAAAAATGGTCAGAAGAAGAAAGCTGGAGTAGCCATTCTAATATCAGATAAAATCAATTTTCAACTAAAAGTCATCAAAAAAGATAAGGAAGGACACTTCATATTCATCAAAGGAAAAATCCACCAAGATGAACTCTCAATCCTAAATATCTATGCCCCAAATACAAGGGCACCTACATACGTAAAAGAAACCTTACTAAAGCTCAAAACACACATTGCACCTCACACAATAATAGTAGGAGATTTCAACACCACACTCTCATCAATGGACAGATCATGGAAACAGATATTAAACAGAGATGTAGACAGATTAAGAGAAGTCCAGAAAATGGTCATTCTATCCTAAAGTAAATTTCTTCTTCTCAGCTCCTCATGGCACTTTCTCCAAAATTGACCATATAATTGGTCCAAAAACGGGCCTCAACAGGTACAGAAAGATAGAAAATAATCCCCATGCGTGCTATCGGACCCACAAAACTGGTCTTCAATAACAATAAGGAAGAATGCCCACATATCACGTGGGAAATTGAACAATGCTCACCAATGATAACCTGGGCAGAATTTAATGAAATGCCATGTCTCATAGCCCCTCCATATGTCAGCTTGACAGGTTTGAACAAAAAGAAAACACACCCAGGAGGAGTGAAGGCAGGACCTTCAGAGCCAAACCAAGAAACAAAAAGGACCATAGGGAACCAAAAAGTTGGGGAGAAATCAACAAGATAATAAACCCTTAGCCAGACTACATGTGTCCATTAAAAAATCAGAAATAAAAGGAGAGACAAACTGAATCCAGAGGAAATTCAAAAATCATCAGATCTCTTAAAAAGCCTATATTCCACAAAATCCTGAAAATCTGCAGGAAATGGACAATTTCTGACCTCAGGAACAGATAAACCAGTTAAACAACCCCATAACTCCCAAGGAAATAGAAGAAGTCATTAAAGGTCTCTTTTAGTGCTTCTATCAGACCTTCATAGAACCCTGTTCCAAACTATTCCAGAAACAGATGGAACTACCGAACTATTCTATGAAGCCACAATTACTCTTATACCTAAACCACAATAAAGACCCAACAAAAGAAAGAGAACTTCAGACCAATTTCCTTTATGAATATCGGCGCAAAATTTAACCTGCTATCCTAGGCCAGGGATGGTTTAATATACAGAAAACCATTTTATATAAACAAACTGAAAGAGCAAAACCACATGATCATTTCATTAGTCTCTGATAAAAGTCCTGGAAAGAATAGGAATTCAAAGGCCCATACTGTAAAAGCCATATACAGCAAACCAGTGGCTAACATTAAAACTAAATGAGAAAACTTGGGACTATAAATATAGTTCTCTAGCCAGAGCAATCAGACAAACAAAAGACATTACAGATGGAAAAGAAGCAATATCACTATTTGAGATGATAGATAGTATACTTAAGATCCCAAAAAGTTCCACCAGAGAACTACTAAAACTGATAAACAACTTCAGCAAAGTGGCTGGGTAAGCCTTCACACAACCTTCATAATAGTTTATAAAGTACCTCAGTAGTTTAAATAAGAACTTAAGTCTGAAGGAAGAAGATCTCAGAAGATGGAAAGATCTCCCATGCTTGATCCAAAATATAGTAAAAATGGCCATTTTTACAAAAAGTCTACAGATTCAATGCAATCCCCATCAAAATGCCAATTCTTCAAAGAGTTAGACAGAACAATTCAAATTCATCTGAATAACAAAAAACCTGGATAGCTAAATTATCTGCAAAAAAAAGGACTTCGGGAATCATGTCCCAGAACTCAAGCAGTCAGAGCAATAGTGATAAAACTCCATGGTATTAGTAAACAGAACAGATGAACCAATGGAACAAATATAAATATGTACTCAAAGGAGCCAAAACCATCCAATGAAAAAGATAGCATTTAACTGATTTTAACATTAAGAAGAATGCAGATCATTCCATCTTATCTCAAAGCTAAGTGGATAAAGCCTCCCAAACTAATAGAAGAAAAACTAGGGGAAGCATTTGGAACACATGGGCACTGGAAAAAATTTCTGAACAAAACACCAATGGCTTATGCTCTGATCAAGAATTGACCAAACGGCAACCAACAGTTGGGAAAAGATCTTTTACCAATCCCACCACAACAGATAGAGGGCTTATATCCAAAATATACAAAGAACTCCCAGAAGTTAGACCGTTAGGGAGACCAATGGGGTTCAGAGTCTAAACAAAGAATTCACAGCTGAGGAATACCGAATGGCTAGAAACACCTTGTTCAACATCGTGGCCAACAGATTTCACCACACCAGGCAATCCTGTTGGGAGAAAGAGGAACACACTCCATTTCACAAATCAGTCTGGAGGTTCATCAGAAAAGCAAGAAAGACTGCCTGAGGAATGGGCATATACCCAAAAGCAACATATAAAAAGAGACACGATTGGGATAATAGCCAGAAGCTGAGTCAGGTGGTACATCTAGTTGAGGATCAAAAAACAATGACTTTATATGAAATTGTTTGGCAAAATGGTTGAACTGGAAAAAATATCATCCTGAGTGATAACTAATCTGAAAGACAACAAATTAATTAGATGCAAATTTACAGCAAATACAGAGGCGTTGAACTGAGAACAGGACCCCGTATTTACTCTGCACATCAGCATTCAAGCCTGAATCCTTCCGGAGGTTCCTCTGGGAGACATCACCCACGCAGTACCATCACTCATTGGCCAGTCAGCTAGGCTGACTATTGCACGATGGGTTAGGAGTTTTGTGCGTGCTCTTGTCTTTCCTGAGACTCAGCAGTGGTGCTGTTCATTTACAAAGCAGGTTTTTCAGCAATCAGGCTTTTCCTGTGTGCCTGGCTCTTTAAAGAGTCTCCATAGATTTATTGCAATTTGACTGCGAGTCTTGCAACTTCTGGTTATGTCTGTCCTCATTAGCATATCCCCATATTGCTTTATGGTGTGAGCTCTGAGCACAGCTAAGCAGTTCTGTCCATAGCCTCATGCAGGTGATGTGGAGAACTGAGGTGCTCCTGTCACTAGATGTGCTGGGAAGGGAAGGGATTACTCCAGGCACAAGTAGGAAAGACAAGACCAAAACTCCTCAAGGATAAGTCACTGTAATTAAAGATAAACAGATTCTATATCTACAGGTTTCCAGGCAAGGCTCTCTAGGAGAGGCATATCCCTGAAGCCCTTCAGAAGCTCATGGTTATCATCAGAAGCTGAGCTTTCGGGCAATGAAACTATGACTATCCTATAGATAGTTCCTGTCAACTGCCATTACAGAGCAGCATGGATATAAACAGTGAGCTCTGGCAGTTACTGATGCCAACAGCTTCTCTCCACTTGTCTGTAGGGACTAAGTGTGGAGTTCGTCTGTGGCACTTGTAAGCTTTCTATCACTTTGACAAAGCATAGGAGCTTTCTTTGGGCTCACTGTTTCGGAGGTCTCAGCCCATGGATTCTTGGCTCTGTTGCTTTGGCCATAGGGCAATGCAGCTGATCACGGTAGCAACACAGCACAGGATGTCTGTTTACCTGGTGGTAGCTGGAAAGAGAAGAGAAAGACAGAGAGGGGCTGGGACTCCAGTATCCTCTGAAGGGCATATTCCCAATGACCTCACTTGTGCACGCTAAGCCTTGCCCACTGAAGCCTTTACTACCCGCTGGTAACAACACTAGAGACCAAGCCTCCAGCACACAAGCCTGGAAGGCGTGGTCAAAATTCAAACCATAGCATTCTGGGTCACTGTTCCTGGTAACTCTTGCTTCTCATTCGTTTCCCACCAATGCTTGTTTTGCCTCCAAAACCGGGAAGCTCTTTTCTATCTTTAGTCTGCTAAAGGTAATCTCTTTTAAAACTTTGATGATTGGACAGGACATTCCTGTAACATAAGTCTGATCCTTGGCCATGTCTTAAACAGAATTTTATCCAGATGTTGGCAAGCTAGCCTGCTGTCATTCCAGTGAACCCAGCAAAGGACTATTATCCAACTATCTTAGACCTACTGAAGCATGCTCAGGATTAACTGTCACAACCAGAACAGGCTTGCAAATTTTATTTCAGAAAATAAAGCTAATATCAATGATGATAAATATTATCAGTGGTTATTAGTGATCTCGGCACGTGCCGTACACGTGCTAATGCCATAACATCTGCCACAACCCTATGACTCAGCTCTCATAGGGTTTCTGTGAAGGATGATGGTAGTAGTGCTGTAAACGTCACCAGGAAGTAATCCCACATCTGTCCTGCATGCTTTGATTCAGAATGAGACTTGAGTCAGAGGATCTCCTCCTCATCCGCAGCTGGAACATTGTGTTAAGACAAACACAGCTGTGAAAGGTATCACAAAGAATATTGCTTACTCCGAGCTCAGATTCTGTAGCAGCCAATGAGACCAGCTTCCAGTCTTCCTTTTGGCTGAATGGATGGTAGCATCAGAGGCTGGAATGAGCCTCCTCCATCCTTCTCTAGACCACAGTTCATCTTCCATCTGAAACCTCCCCTACGCTGCTCTTCAACTGCCGCCTGGCCAATCCCAAACCCCCCAAACTCACAACTCTTCCCCGAATTGCCCTGCTGTTACTGTCTCCCTTGGTGACCCCTTCCTTTGCAGACATACATGCTTCTCTCTTCCTGCAACTATGGACGTCAGGGACATGACTCATGCTTACTGAGTGTTGCTGTGAGGTCTGTTCTCTAAGGAGTCGTCTGAATTTACATTCTAAGATGCCAAAGGCTTTCAAAGGAAACAAAATCTCATAAGCACATATCGTTGTAACCTCTCTAAACATCACCATCCTGACACAAAAGGCCTTGGGTCTGGCCATGAACTGGTGTTTACCTCTGCCACTCTCTTGACTCTCTCCCTGCATGATTCACTCACAAGCTGATACAAGGAAGTGTCTAAACATACATTGGAAGTACACATTTAACTCTGATTCCACATTTTCATCTTTGCAATGTTTTTCTTTTTTATTTATTAATAATTTTACTTGTTTACATTTAAAATGTTATCCCCTTTCCCAGTCTCCACTCCTCAACCCCATCCCCATCCCATAACCTTGCCCTTTGCCTCTATGAGGGTGCTCCCCACCCACCCATTTCTGCCTCCAGCCTATAGAATCCCCCTTCTCTGGGGCATCAAGCCTCCACAGGACCAAGTGCCTCCCCTCCCACTGATGCCAGTTGAGGAAGTCTTTGCTACAAATGTAGCTGGAGCCATGAACCAGCCCATGTATACTATTGGATTGGTGGTTTAGTGCCTGGGAACTCTGAGGGGTCCATTTAATTGATACTGTTATGGCGTTGCAATCCCCTTCAGCTCCTTCAGTCCTTCCCCTTCTCTTCCATTGGGGTCTCCGGGCTCAGTCCAGTGGTTGACTGTATCTGCATCTGTCTTATTCGGGTACTGGCAAAGTCTCTCAGAAGACAACCATACCAGGCTTCTATCTGAACGCAATTCTTGGCATGAGCAATACTGTCAGGCTTGGTGTCTATGGATTTCTTGGTGGGTTGGTATCTTGATGTCCTTTCCTTCAGCCTCTGCTCTGTTTTTGTCCCTGCAATTCCTTTAGACTGGGACAATTCTGGGTTAAAAAATTTTATAAGGGTGAGTAGCCCCTTCCTCCACTGGGGGCTGAGTCTATCTACTGGAGGTGGTCTCTTCAGGATCTATCTCCCCACTATGTGGAATTTTGGCTAATGTCATCCACATTGGGTCCTAGGAGCCTCTTGAAACCCTGCAGTCTAGGACTTGCTAGTGGTTCCTCAAGTTCCACACTCCTCACTGCTACTTATACTATTCATTCTCCTGGCCCTCTGGATATCTCTCCTGTCTCTTCCAATACCTGGTCCTGCCCCTCACTTTTTCCTCCCCCTCCCCTCTCCCACCATGGTTCCTCCCTTCCTATTCCTCCCATGATTATTTTTCCTCCTTCTAAGTGGGATTGAAGCCTCCACACTTTGGCTTTCCTTCTTCTTAAGCTTCATATAGTCTGTGAGTTATACCATGGATATTCTGAGCTTTTGGGCTAATATCCACTTTTCAGTGACTACATACCATGTATGTCCATTTGGGTGTGGGCTACCTTACTCAGGATGATATTTTCTAGTTCCATCAATTTGCCTACAAAGTTCATGAAGTCACCATTTCTAATAGCTGAGTAGGATTCCATTGTATAAATGTACCATATTTTCTGTATCTATTCTTCCATAGTGGGACATCTGGGTTGTTTCTAGCTTCTGGCTATTATAAACAAGGCTTCTATGAACATAGTGAAGCATAGTTTCCTGGTTATATGTTGGAGCATCTTTTAGGTGTATGTCCAGGAGTGGTATAGCTGGGTCCTCAGATAGTATTATGTCCAAGTTTCTGAGGAACTACCAGATTGATTTCCAGAGTGGTTGTACCAGCTTGCAATCCCATCAACAATAGAGAAGTGTTCTTTTTCTCCACATCCTTGCCAGCATCTGCTGTCACCTGAGTTTTTGATCTTAGCCATTGTGACTGGTGTAAAGTAGAATTGCTTGGTTGTTTTTTGCATTTCTCTGATGACTAAGGATATTGAACATTTTGTTAGGTGCTTCTCAGCAATTCTAGGTTCCTCAGTTGAGAATTCTTTGTTTAGCTCTGTACCCCATTTTTAATAGGGTTATTTGGTTTCCTGAAGTCTAACTTCTCGAGTTATTTATATATTTTGGATATTAGCCCTCTATTTGGATATAGGGTTGATAAGCATCTTTTCCCAGTCTGTAGGTTTCCATTTTTTCCTATTTACAGTGTCCTTTACCTTTCAGTTTCAAGAGGTTCCATTTGTCCATTGTTAATCTTAGTGCCTGGGCCATCGGTGTTTGGTTTAGAAAAATTTCCCCTGTGCCAATGAGTTCAAAACTCGTTCCCACTTTCTCTTCTATTAGATTTGGTGGATCTGGTTTTATGTGGAGGTCCTTGATTCACGTCTACTTGAGCTTTGTACAATGAGATAAAGAAAAAACAGATCAATTTGCAGTCTTCTACATACACACCTCCAGTTAGACCAGCACCATTTGTAGACAATGCTTTCTTTTTTCCACTGTATGGTTTTGCCTTCTTTGTCAAAGATCAAGTACCCATAGGTGTTTGGGTTTATTTCTGGGTCTTCAGTTCTGTTCCACTGACCTGTCTGTTTCTGCACCAATACCATGTGTTTTTTATCACTATTGCTCTGCAGTACAGTTTGAGGTCAGGGAATGATGATTTCCCCAGAAGTTCTTCTACTGTTAAGAATTGTTTTCAATATCCAGGGTTTTCTGTTATTCCAGATGAAGTTGAGAATTGCTCTTTCTATCTCAGTGAAGAATTGAGTTGGAATTTTGCTGGGGATTGCATTGAATCTATAGATAACTTCTGGTAAAAAGGCCATTTTACTATGTTAATCCTACCAATCCATGAGCATAGGAGGTTGCCATGAGCCTCCTGGCCTAGAGCAGGTTGAAATGGGAAACAGAGTAAGACTCTGGTGTGGCTTTAAAGACTGATGGTCTAGTGGCTCTCCAACTGTATTGAAATGTTGATGATAGCTTCTGAAAGGTTCTAAAAACTTTCTTGCTCTTTCTGAGCATTAAAAGCCACTGGTTTAGGCAATTAACACCTGTAGCCTAACAGCAGGGGTATCAAGTAATGTAGCCTTTGTTCTATCTCAGCAGGAATAGCTGCTTTGTTCTATCTAAGCTGAACTAACTTTCAGCCTGCTAGTTGAAGTCTCAGGAAGAAAAGGGGACACTTTGGAAAGTAAATATAGCTTTTATTTCTAAGTTGTAAAAAGTTTCCTATGAAAGCACTCTACGAAAAAGTGCAAAAAGTGGAAAGATCCTAAGTGGGGCAAGGGAACATCCATGTCTCTCTTTGTTCTCAACACATATATAGCTTTCAGAATAGATGATCATGTGGTAAAAAAAAGTCCATCACAGGTTTACACATAAATTCTAATCATAAATTGAAACAGAAGTTTACAACAAAGAATGCTTACATGTATATACATTAGAAGTTTTCTAGCTAAGGATTCATTACCTGTCACAGTTCCACTGGTTCATTGAGAGTTAAAAAACATAACTAATTTATTAGTGAAGTTTTGTATATAAAAACCTAGCTAATATTTTATCTTCTACCCTAGCACCTATAAACCATTAGTTCCCTTTTTATGACATTTGGTTAATGATTTTACAACCTCATGTAATGTGCTCTGAGTAGTAGAAAGTCTGCTAAGTATCAGAATCAGTTAACTGGTGATACTTGGGAGACTAGCAGAGTTATCAGAAGGGACCTAATAGCAGTCTCACTATAAAAGAGTTATACAATTTTAAAAATTATATAAAATTATAAAAGAGATATAATTTTAGAAATTCTTATAAGAGCATCATTAAGAATTAAGTCGTTTATTTGTCTATATAGCATCACTACAAGACAGTACATCTTCAGAGATCTTCTCAAAAGGGTTGGCTAATACCTAGTGATGGCTATATATGTTTTAATAATAACACAAAAAACATATTAATTGTAGGAATCCTTCCTAAAATGGTTTTCTTTGGGGCCTTGTCTATAGAAGCAAATCTGTCATGGATTATTTTAATCCAGGGTGAACCAACTCATGAAGATCACCTACTAGCTTTCGACAGGAGATCTTTTCATCATCTGAGGTCTTTCTTTATGAAGAAAGAAGTGCTTGTCATACAGATTTTTCACTTGCTTGGTTAGAATTATATCAAGATATTTTATATTATTTGTGACTATTGTGAAAGCTGTTGTTTCTTTCTCAGCCCATTTTTCTTTTGTGTAGAGAAAGGCTACTGCTTTGTTTGAGTTAATTTTATATCCAGCCACTTTGCTGAAGTTGTTTATCAGCTTTAGGAGTTCTCAGGTAGAATTTTTGAGGTTACTTACATATTCTATCACATCATCTACAAATAGTGATACCTTGACTTCTTCCTTTCCAATTTGTATCACTCTGACCTCCTTTTGTTGTCTAATTGCTCTAGCTAGAACTTCAAGTACTATATTGAATAAGTAGGGAAAGAGCAGCCTTGTCACTAGTGGATTTTATTGGGTTTGCTTCAAGTTTTTCTCCATTTAATTTGAAGTTGGCTGCAGGTTTGCTGTTTGTTGCTTGTATTATGTTTAGGTATAGTACCCTGAATTCCTGATCTTTCCAAGACTTTTAGCATGAAGGGGTATGACTTTTTTTAAGGCTTTTTCAGCAGGTAATGAGATGATGATATGATTTTTTTCTTTGAATTTATTTATATAGTGGACTACATTGATGGATTTCCATATATTGAACCATCCCTGCATCCCTGGGATAAAGCCCACTGATTGTGGTGAATGATTGTTTTACTGAGTTCTTGGATTCAGTTTGCGAGAATTTTATTGAATATTTTTGCATCAATATTCATAAGGAAAATAGGTCTGAAGTTCTCTTTCTGTGTTGGGTCTTTGTGTGACTTAGGTGTCAGCATAAGTGTGGCTTCATAGAATTAATTAGATAGTATCCTTTTTGTTTCTATTTTGTGGAATAGTTTGAGAAGTGTTGGTATTAGGTCTTCTTTGAAGGCTTGATAGAATTCTGCACTAAAATCATCTGGCCCTGGACTTTTTTGCTTGGGAGACTTTTAATGACTGTTTCTATTTCCTTAGGGGTTACAGGAATGTTTAGATAGTTTATCTGGTTCTGATTTAACTTTGGTATCTGGTATCTGTCTAGAAAATGATTCATTTCATCTAGATTTTACAGTTTCGTTGAATATATGCTTTTGTAGTAGGATCTGCTGATGGTTTTTAATTTCCTCAGTATCTGTTGTTATGTCTCCTGTCTCATTCCTAATTTGTTAATTTTGATACTGTCCCTGTCCCCTTTAGCTGGTTTGGCTAAGCTTTTATATATCTTGTTGATTTTCTCAAGGAACCAGCTCTTAGTTTTGTTGATTCTTTGTATAGTTCTCTTTGTTTCAAATTCGTTGATTTCAGTTCTGAGTTTGATTATTTCCTGTGATCTACTCCTCTTAGATATGTTTGCATCTTTCTGTTCTAGTGCCTTCAGATGTGCTGCCAAGTTGCTACTGTAGGAGCTCCCCAATTTCTTTATGCAGGTACTTAGTGCTATGAATTTTCCTTTTAGCACTGCTTTGTGTCCCATAAGTTCTGGTATGCTGTGTTTTCATTTTTTGTTAAAGTTTAGAAAGTCTTTAACATTTTTCTTTATTTCTTCCCTGACCAAGTTATCACTGAGTAGAGAATTATTCAGTTTCCATGAGTATGTGGCCTTCCTGTTGTTTTTGCTGTTATTGAAGACCAGCTTTAGTTCGTGGTCTTAAGCTTTAATTCTTATAGAATGCATGGGATTATTCCAATCTTCTTGTATCTGTTGAGGCTTGTTTTGTGTCCAATTATATGGTCAGTTTTGTAGAAAGTACCATGAGATGCTGAGAAGAAGGTATATTTTTTAGTTTTAAGGTAAAATGTTCTGTAGATATCTGTTAAATCCATTTGGTTCATAACTTCTGTTAGTTTCACTTTGCCTCTCTTTAGTTTCTGTTTCCCAGATCTGTCCATTGGTGAGAGTGGAGTGTTGAAGTCTCCCACTATTATTATGTGAGGATCAATGTGTGTTTTGAGCTTTAGTAACTTTTTTTTACAAATATGCTTGCCTTTGGGATGTAGATGTTGAGACTCAAAAGTTCATCTTGGTGGATTTTTCCTTTGATGAGTATGAAGTGTCTTTCCCTATCTCTTTTGATAATTTTTGGTTGAAAGTCTATTTTATTTAATAATAGCTTCTTTCTTGGGACCATTTACTTGGAAACATTTTTCCAGCCTTTTAGTCTGAGGTAGTGTCTGTCTTTGTCAGTGTTGTGTGTTTTCTGTATACAACAGAATGTTGGGTTCTGTTTATATTTCTAGTCATTACTAGGGAATTGAGTTCATCGATGTTGAGAGATACTCAAGACCAATGATTATTTGTTCCTGTCATTTTTGTTGTTAGTGGTAGTTTGTGTGTATGGCTCTCTTCTTTTGGGTTTTTTGTGAAATGATTAATTTCTTGGTATTTCATGAATGTAATTTCCCTCTTTGTGTTGGAGTTTTTTCTTCTATTATTCTCTGTAGGGCTGGATTAGTAGAAAGATATTGTCATGGAATATATTCATTTCTCCAAAAGACATTTCCCATTCTGTTTAAAAATGAGTTTGATAGAGAGTTGAGAGCATGTGACTTGCAGGCCATTTGGCCATAAACAGTACACTGCTCATCTTTTGGAGAAGGGCAAAAACAAACATGGCTTTCATCCAACTCTAAAGTAAAGAATTGGCCATTTATCATCATGTGACTTTCTTAAAACAGTGCATGCTGAAATGGGATAAAAAGCTGTCATGTAAATCATGTACAAATCCAATGTGCACAAATACTTCTATCTTCCCCAACATCATCAAAACTACAGAAAACACCTGGACTCTTAAAATGGTTTTCTTCTGGAACAGGCTCTAAAGTATCAGGAAATAGCTAATGAGAAAATTACTGTGGACATATATGGAGCAATCTTAACCTAGAGGTAGGATAAAGTGAGGTCCATCTCTTCTGGTCTTGGAGTTCAATAGGCTTTGAATGGTCCACTTTTTCTGACGACTGGAAAGCACTTCAGGTTTACATGGGAATTTTGCTTTACTACTGTGAGGGAATGTTTATATTACAATAAGGGAAATGTTTATGTTACAATGAAGGAGATGTATATATTACAGTGAGTAGTGTTTATATTACAGCAAGGGGTGTTGATATTATGGTGAGGAATGTTTACATTACAGCAAGGGGTGTTTATATTACAGTGAGGGGTATTCATATTACAATGAAGGATGCTTAGAAGCACCTGTGATGGAGGAAGCAGAACTACATCTTGTTGGGAGACATAGAGTCAAAAATGATGTCTTAAAAACTCAGGAAAATAGATATAGAATTATAAGATACAGAGTAAATATTTTTTGGCCTATTCATCCCATACATAGAACCAAAATCCCTGGACACTGTATAAATAGAACTTAAGTCTAAATGCTAAAATAAGAAAGGAAAACAAATTATGGTGTTAGAGGCCTGAGACTGGACTGACACAATAAGGATCTGTGTGTCTGTGTGTGTGTGTGTGTGTGTGTGTGTGTGTGTGTGTGTGGTCCTGTGTCTGTGCAGGTCTGTGTGTGTGTGTGTGTGTGTGTGTGTGTGTATAAGGTAGTCTGTGTGTGTGTGTGTGTGTGTGTGTGTGTGTGTGTGTGTGTGTGTTAGGGCCAAAAAAGAAAGTCCCAATCAATCTCTCTGTGTGGTCCTGTCTCCCACTCCATCTCTCCAACAGACAAGATAGAAAGCCTGCCAGAATAGAAATCCCTTGGATAATAATGTCTCTGCTTCAGCCAAACACATAGAAGCCAGGCTAGTCCTACCTCCACTTCAGCAAGGACCAAATAAGAGACTTCAACTTTGCCCTCACCAACCATGCTGTAGCAAGATCTTCTCATCTTCCCACCTTGACCTTCCCATTCCCACTCATGTGGTATTAGAGAAAGACTAGTAGAGATTTCAAATTTTACAACCCACAATGGTAAAATACTTGAGAGAAACAATTTAGAGGAGAAAAGTTTTTATTTCTTTACAGTTTCAGAGATTTCAGGCCATGGTCAGCTAGCTTCATTACTTTTTGGCCCATGGTGGAGTGAAATTTCATGGCTAAAGGGCCTAGTAGAAAAAAAGCTGTTTGCCTCGTGGTATCTAGGAAACATAAGGCAGGAAGAAGCCAGGTCCAAGATATACCCTTCAGAGGCACAAACCTGATGACTACTCCCTCTTCCCAACCCTCCCTTCTCATACAGAATGAATTAATCAGTGAACTAAACCAAGAATTCCCATGACTCTATCATGTCCCTGTAGTGTCACCTGCTGAGAACCAAACATTAAGCGCAAAGACTAATGGGTGAGCGGGAACACTTGATATGCAAACCATAACACATTCTACACATGGAGTCAATAAAAGCCACATAGAGTGGTGATGATACGGTCCTGTCCCTCCAAGCTGGAGCAGCATCAGCTAAAACCCAGTGAAGAGATGGGACTCTAATCCTTGGACCACATGAATGCTCAATAGAAAACCTATATTTCTGTCCCAGCTGGCAGTAACGAGCCAGTAACCTTTTGTTTCTGCCATAACATTATCAAAAATAAAAAGGCACAGTAGCCCAGGAAATGTAAATAAGAACTGGAGCCCATAACACAATACCTTTAATGGATCCAAAGCAAAAGGATAGAGCAGAGGATAGAATCAGAAAGATGAAGACACCACAATAGGAAGTGTCTGGTCTGAACAAGAGAAAGAATTAAGAGGAGAAAAAGAGAACAGAATTTCTGGGACCTGAGGGAGCATAATAGCCAGTCTAATGTTTGTGTCAAGAGCATTTCAGGTGGAAATAAAAGGGAGCAAAATCCTAAAATGTACACAAAGAAAGGAAAATAAATGCCCCACTTTGCAAAAAAAAATGAACTGTAAATTTAAAAAGTTGGGAGCTGGAGATAAAGCTGAATCATGAAATGCTTGCCTAGTAGGCTTAAAACCTTGTGCTCATTCCCCTAACTAGAAAAAAGAGTTGGTGGTGGGGTGGAGGAGGAGGAGGAGGAGGAGGAGGAGGAGGAAGGAGATACAAGAAGAGGAAGAATACGAACTTGAACAAACATGAAACATCAAACCCAAGAGAGTACAGCATAGTCTTCTGAAAGCTGAGGGCCTGCCATCCCCTACACTCCTTCAAATTTGTGGCAGAACCAAAGAGGAGACCACAGTTGAACTCTCTTCCCACTGAGATGTCTATTTCTCCCCACTGAGGGCCTCACAGTGATAGATGAGTTGAATTCACTTTGCAACATCACAGTCAGATACAGAGCTGACAGAGTAGCACAGCTGGATCAAGCGTGCACACATGGTTACAAGATCTGATTTCTCGGTTTGCCTGACATACTGGAAAATATGCCAAGGACAGATACAAGCTGAGGCAGGGGCTACATAAGGAAAGCTGTTCTCCTGAAAGCCCAGGCACTGCACGAACAAGAGGAGGGACAGGGTATGGAAGCATCTTCCAGATGGAAGATAATTTCTTTTGGGTTACTCAAGTTTGTGGGATGGGTAACTATATACTTCTTTTCTTTTAGTACTTTTCTTTGCACCGTTGAAACTGATAAACTTCACCAATCTCTTTGTTATGTTTTAGTTAAAAAATAAAAATAAAATCCAAAGACTTTTCCACCATAATATATCACTGCTGAACTCCCACAAATGAAGGACAAGAAGCTTTGGAACCGTGGTTGTCAACCTTCCTAATGTCACTGCCATGTACTGCAGCTCCTCATGTATAAACCAACCATAAATTAACTTGTTGCTAGTCATTAATATAATGTTGCTACTGTTAAGAATTATAATGTCAACATCTGTATTTTCCCATGGTGTTAGGTGACCCATGTGAAAGGATCATGGCCCCACAGGTTGAGAACCATGGCTTTAAATGGATGGTGCATTACAGATGAGAAAAATAAAATCAAGTCAACTGGCAGGGGCTAGAGGATAGAAGTACACAATACAGTACTTCTAAGCTGTTGGAAGAAAAGTATTTTCTACCCACAGAGCAATACTTGATGCAATAACTCAGGAATGAGAAGGAAAAGAAGACACTCGAATGAAGAAGCCATAGAATCTGTCAACTCAGACCTAAAAGGATGGCTGAAAGAATCCTCTAAATAGAAAAGAAATAATAAAAGTGAGGGGGAAAAGAAAGAGCACAGCAAGCAAAACTATGATTAAAAAGCAATATAATTTCTCTCTTCCCTTCATTGTATTTAACTGTGGAAACAAAAATAATAACACTGTATAATAAGGTTCTTAGTTGTATTGAAAGGTATATTGTAATTTGGGTGAGATAAAGAGAACTTAAAACAAATTATGTATTTTATCAAAAGTTTAAATAATAAATTGTGTGTATTTATTTACTTAAAGCAACTAAGAAAAAAACTAAAACAAAAAAAAATACTCCAGATAATCTATCAAGTAAAATTTAACTGCTTACAGGGAGTGAAAACAGAGTAAAACTTCAGGGAGGAAACAAATAAAATGGTGTGTGTGGTGATTAGTCATGGTTGTCAAATGGATGGGTCTGTAGTCAGGCCACTGGTGACCCAAAAAAGTGCATGCATCAAGGTATCATGGAAGGTCAGAGCCTACCATTCTCTTCACGCCTTCACATCCCTTATTTACGCTTCCATGGGGAATTTGCTCACATGGGTTATTTGGAATGGGAAAACCCACCCTGAGTATCAGCAATATCTTCCAGTGATGCTGAAGGATGACCAAGAGAGCAGCTTTGCCTTTTTGCCTCACTGCCTTTGTGTCTCACTGGCAAGTTCATCTAACCAGTTGGTGGGTTCATCTGCTCCATTGATGTCACTGCTGCTGCCTTCCTTTGCTGATACCCAAATCCAGCCTCTTCTGGTTACCAATGTAAGCTGAAGGCCAGCAGTTCCCAGGAGTCCTGAGGCCTCCAGTGCCCCTAAACTGAGTAGCTGCTAGATTCTCAGCCTCTCCTGTGTGAAACAAGTACTGTTGGACTGCTCAGATAATACTGTGTAAGGCAATGCAATAAAACCTTTTTACTATGTATTTATTCTATCAGTTGTCTTCCTCTACAGCACCCTGACTAATACAGTATGTTCAGATCTAACATACCAATAAATACACTAATTTAAATGGCCTAAAAATACTAATTAAAAGGCAGAGATTGTCAAAATTAACCAAAAATGTGGTCCAATCACCATATGCTGTCTTACCACAGGCCCAAAACTGGTCAACAGATCTAATAGAAACTGACTAACATAGATATCTACAAACTCATGTCACAGATAGAAGCAGATACACCATACAGTGGGAAGAAAAAAGAATGTGAAGAGGGTTGGGGACAGTAGTACACATCTGTCAGAGCATGTCAGAGACAGGAGGATCCTGAGTGTGACACCAGCTTGGGCCAGATAGCAAGTCTTCGGCTAGCTGAAGCAGCATTGCAAGATCTTATACCAAAACAATAACAAACAGTTGATTACAACTAAACAAATGTAAGATCAACTAGAATATGGAATGATTCAACAACAACATAAAACAACAGGATTGGTATTTATGGATCTAGACACCTACAAACAGAAAAGTGCTGACTAATGGTTGTATAGCTGTGGCGAGAGACCATGACCACAGCAACCTCACAAAGTAAAACATTTCATTGGAGCTACTTTACATTTAAGAAG
Organism: Rattus rattus; assembly: GCF_011064425.1. NCBI lineage: Eukaryota > Metazoa > Chordata > Mammalia > Rodentia > Muridae > Rattus > Rattus rattus. The sequence goes on along the minus strand of NC_046156.1, from coordinate 127,573,303 downwards.
CTTAGTCCATTATCATTAGTCTGGAAACCATGGTTGCATGTAGACAGACATGGTACTGGAGAAGGAACTGAGATCTACATCTGGACTCACAGTCAGCAGGAAGTGACAGTGACACACTAAGACCTCAAAGTCCAGCCCCTAGTAACACACCTCCTCCAACAAAGCCGCACCTACTCCAACAAAGGCACACCCCTTAATAGTGCCAGCCCCTATGGACCTATTGGGGCCACTTTTATTCAAACCACCACAAATACCCATTCTTTACAACAGTCCATAGAACTTGTACTGAAATAGACAATGTCTTCGATATAAAAAAAAAAAAAATCACAGGCTGGAGAGATGGCTCAGTGGTTAAGAGCACTGACTGCTCTTCCAGAGGTCCTGAGTTCAAATCTCAGCAACCACATGGTGGCTCACAACCATCTGTAATAAGATCTGATGTCCTCTTCTGGTGTGTCTGAAGACAGCTACTTATATATAATAAATAAATAAAACATTTTTAAAATCACAAAATTACAAAACTGAAATCATAAAGAATGTGTTCTCTCTCTCTGCGGTGGATTTGAGCTGGAGGTAAAGCACAGAGGAATACTGGGGAAATCCCCAAATATTCCAATAGTCAGTGCATGAAAAAATAAGTCCTAAAGAAAATAGAAATAGTACATTTGACATCAGACCAAAATTTATGGAATACAGCTAAAATAGCCCCTAGAGAGAAATTGAAAGTGCCAAATTCATACATCGTAAGAGGAAAACTTGCAAATAAATTGGAGGTCCATCTGAAAAACCTTGAAAACAAGACAAAATGGACACAAACAAGTAAAACAAAGAAAATAATAAAGATAAGATGAGAAATCAATGAAATTGAAAACAGAAAACTAGGAAATCAATGCAACCAAGAGCTGGCCTTTAAACAGATCAATAACGTTTAAATCATCTCACCTGCTCGGTTGTCAAATGCCTCCACCATCTGAGCTGAATTCTGGCCAGTGCCCTCATTAAACCTGTAGAGGAGAAAGAATTGTCAGGGTACATGGGTCATCCCTCTGAGCAGCTTCTGCTAGCCCAGACTCTTGTTTTGTTTTGTTTTGTTTTGTTTTTCTCAAAGCACATTGTAGATCTCTACTTGTTCAATGCACTTCACCTAGTTCTAAGAAATTACACCTTGGAAACGGCTAATGTCAAGCAACAAAAGCTCTTCCATGATCCAAAAAAGAAAAGAAGAGACAGAGGTGGGGGAAGGGCGGTAACACATCCACAAGTATTCGGGGTTAAACAATTTAATGACCAATCGTCCCTTTTCATAAACACATACTGAAAGATCATTGGTTCCTAGGACAAATGTGTAAGTCTAAGCCCCACCCCCAAGTCTGGACACTGATCGCCTAACCACAGAGACATCATCAACTGTCTAGACGTGAAATACCAATATCCAACGCAGTGAGTAACCATTGAATGGACACGGCATTTGCACTCAATAAATGAACACTTTGTTAATTAAAGACTTTAATCACTTTGCAAAACTAGCAAAGAAAAACAAGACACAAATCACCTACATAAATGAGATGTCACTGAAAATGCAGCAAAGGTTAGAGGAAGAGTAAGGAACTACTCAAAGTAAATGTGTGTGTGTGTGTGTGTGTGTGTGTGTGTGTGTGTACATACATATGCATACAGCAGAAATGGACCAATTCTAAAGAACCAACTCTACCTTGCCAAGTATAGTCTGAATGCCCTTATAATAACAAAACCCCTAAACCAATACCATTAAGCCTATCTGCTTTCAGTGAACAGCTGAATAGATAGATTTAAAAGAATTCATACCAATTCTATAGTGGCCTTTTTTTTTTCAGAGACAAGAAGTGAAGTAGATATTTGCCAATTTTTGTTACAAATCCGGCCTTATTCTGACACAAAACCAGACAAAAGCTGTTCAAGTGTTAGAGAACCTGTAAAACTAATATTCCTTGTGCATCTAAATGAAGAAACCCTTAAATTATCAGCAAATAAAATCAGGAAAAATAGAGGAACACCATAGACTGTAACTAAATGGTATTTGTTTTATTTCACAGAGCCAAAGGTGGCTGAGTATTTGAAAAGCCATTGATCTGTCTTCTTATCAGGCTACAGAAAGAAAATCACTTTTTTTTTATAGGAGAGATGGCTCTTTGTTTATCTGTGAATCCCTGAAGCATGAGTTTTGCACTTTGAATCCCCAGAACACATGTAAATTCTGGGTGGGCATAGCAGTTTGCCTATAATCTAGCTAGCCTGGGAAAGTGGGGATGGGAAAATCCCCAGAACAAGAGAACTGGTGAGACAACACCAATCATATCCGGAAGTTGTGGGCTTCAATAAGGCAGAGAGTCAACTGAAGACCATTCACTTGGCCTTCCACATACATGTAAACACATATGCATGCACATTCCATACATGTGCCACACAGACATTTTTGAAAAGAAGTTCAGCATTGTTGTAAGAGACAAGATCCATACAAAAAGCTCATTTGCATTTACTCCAGCAGTAATCAGTAGATAGACCACTAACAACTGCTCAAAAGGTAGATATTTCCAGTGATTCTAACAAAACATGAACATAACTTATTCACCAAAATCTATAAAAGAGTATAAAAATGTCTTTAGGAAACCCATCCTTTTGTAGAACTAGCATGTTAATGTAAAAACTACAAAATTTCTATTAAAATTTCTGCAAAATGTTCAATTGATGCATAACAAATTCTCTAGACAATGACAAAGGAAACAAGTTTTGTTAGAGAATGAAAGAAAGTAGGAAACACAACTGAACGTTTAAGAGCACTGGCTGTTTGGTTCCCAGCACACACATAATGTGGCTCATAAACTCCTGTAACTCCAGTTCCAGAGGATTTGATCCTCTGCATCCCTGCAGGACCACCTGCATGCCAGTGCACACATACACACACACACACACACACACACACACACACACACACACACACACAGATCTTCACAGATGATGGAATATCTTTTTTTTAAGGAATAAAGAGAAATCGTTCTTTGCAATTTAAAAAAAATTTGGCTTTTAATATAAGTGCAAAGTTAATTTAATGAACAAAAGATAATATTTTCAACAAATGGAGTAGGATCATTGAACATCCATAGGGAAGAGAGAAAGACATAACATCACTACTGTAAGCATTAGCTTAAATGTAAATATGAAACTATAAAGTTCTTAGGGAAAATTTTTAGACTCTTGATCTGTGCAAAAATCTTAACTTCATACCAAGCCACAATCACCGCCTAATCAAAAAATTAGACTCTGTCGAAATTAAAAATATTTTCTTTTCCCTATGAGAGGTTTCTTAAGTAAATGAAAAGACAAGTTCAAAATGAGAAAAATAATTTAAAGCTACATATCTAATTACATCTACATACAATGATGGCAGTCTAACTGGATCCATATTTATCACCCTGTACAACACTCAAGTCCAAGTGGATCAAGGATCTTCACATAAAACTGGATACATTAAATCTGAAAGAAGAGAAAGTGGGAAATACCCTTGAACACATTGGTACAGGAGACAATTCCCTTAACAGAACACCAGTGGCTCAGGCTCTAAGATCAACAATTGAAAAATGGGACCTCATGAAACTGAAAGGCAAAGGGCAGTGTCAGTAGGACAAAACAGCTGCACACAGATTGGGCAAAGCTCTTCACTAATCCTTTGGATAATGATAATATCCAAAATATATAAAGAACTCAAGAAGTTAGACACCAACGACCCAAATAACCCAATTTTAAAAATAGGATACAGAGTTAAAAAGAGAATTCTCAACAGAGGAAACTCGATTGGCCAAAAAGCACTTAAAGGAATGCTCATCATCCTTAGTCATCAGAGAAATTCCAATCAAAACAAGATTCCACCTCACACCAATCAGAGTAGCTAAGATCAAGAACTCAATCGACAGCACACGCTGGCAAGAATGAGGAGAAAGAGGAACACTCCTCCATTGCTGGTGGGAGTGAAAACTTGTCCAACCACTCTGGAAATCAATCTGGCAGTTTCTCAGAAATTGGAAATAGTTCTACCTGAAGAGCCAGCTATACCACTTCTGGTAATATACCCAAAAGATGCTCCACCATATCACAAGGACACATGCTCCACTATATTCATAGCAGCTTTATTCATAACAGCCAGAAACTAGAAACAACCCAGATGTCCCTCTACTGATGAATGAATAAAGAAAATAAGGTTCGTTTACACAATGGAGTACTGTTCAGCTATTAAGAATGAGGACATCATGAGTTTTGCAAGGAAATTGATGGAACTAGAAAATATCACCCTGGGTGAGATAACCCAGACCCAAAAGGACATGCATGGTATGTACTCACTGATAAGTGGGTATTATCCATAAAGTACAGAATATCTAGGATACAATCCATGGACCCAAAGAAATCAAACAAGAAGGAAGGCACACACGAGGATGCTTGAATCTCACTCAGAAGGGGGAACAAAACAGTTATAGGAGGTAGGGGGAAAGGGAATGGAGGAGGCAGGATCTGGTGTGAAGAGAAAGAGAGACCCAGAGGGCCAGGAGAATGGATGGAAATCTGCAACATGAGGGGTGGGGGTGGGGGTGGGGAATCCTTAGGAAGTTCCAGAGACCTGAGATGGAGAGGCTCCCAGGAGTCAATGCATGTGACCTTAGCGGAGACGCCTCACGGTGGGAACATGTAACCTAAAGAGGCCACCTCCTGTAGCCAGGCAGGACCCCCAGTAAAGGGCTAAGGACACCACCCCAGTCACAAAACTTTTGATCCAAAATTTGTCCTGTCTAAAAAAATGCAGGGAAAAAAAATGGAGCAAAGTCTGAAGGAATGGCCAACCAAAAACCAGTGCAACTTGAAAATCCATTCCATGAGCAAGCACAGTCCTTGACATTATTAAGATACTCTATTATGATTCAGATACTCACAGCCAACCATCGATCTGAACCCAGGGACCACAATGGAAGAGTTAAGGGAGGAGCTGAAGGGGATTGCAAGCCCATAGGAAGAACAACAATATCAACTAAACATACCCGCCCCCCCCCGGGCTCCCAGAGACCAACCAAAGAATATGCATGGATGGGTCCATGGCTCCAGATACATGTGTAGTAGAGGATTGCTCTATCTGGCATCAATGGGAGGGGAGGCCCTTAGTCCTGTGGAGGTTTGAGGCCCCAGAGTACGGGGATGCTAGGGCTGTGAGGCAGGAGTGGGTAGGTGGGTGGGTGGAAGAGCACCCTCTTAGAGACAAAGGGGATGGGGTATGGGGGTGGGGTTGTGGAGGGGAGACAGGGAAGGGGGACAACATTGAAATGTAAATGAATAAAATCGAGAGAGAGAGAGAGAGAGAGAGAGAGAGAGAGAGAGAGAGTCTCTGTTATGATTGCAGACATGAGTCTAGCATAACTTTCCTCTGAGAGGCTCTGTCCAGCATCTGACTGAAACAGACGGAGATATCCACTGCCAAACATTGGATGGACAGAGGTCAGGGACTCTTATGGGAGAATTGGGAGAAGAATTGCAAGTCCTGAAGGAGATGGGAACCCCACAAGAGGGCCAACAGAGTCAACTATACTGGACCTCTGGGGGTTCTCAGCCACCAACCAAAGAACACACAGGCTGGGATGAAGCCCCACCACATATGCAGCAGATGTACAGCTCAATCTCCATGTTGGCCCCCCAACAACTGAGCAGAGGCCCTCCCTAAAGCTGTAGCCTGACTGTAGTATCTGTTCTTCAACAGGACTGCCTTGTCTGGGTCTCCGTGGGAAAGAAGGCCCCTAATCTGACAGAGACTTGATGTGCCAGAATAGGGGGGTACCCAGGAGGACCCCACCCTCTGGGAGGAGAAGAGGAGGGAGGATTGAGGGTCTCAATGAAGGAAGACCTGGAGGGGAATCTAGCACTGGGGATGTTAATTAATTAACTAAATAAAAGAAATAATCACCTCTAATAATTGATTTGTAAAGAAAGCATCAAAAGGTAAATGTTTTAAAGAATATTACAACACATGTTTTAAAGTCATTTTCTATTTACAATATTTAACTAAAAATATGGGCACTCTTGTTTAGAAAAACAATATAGTTACATATGTACACACACACACACACACACACACAAACTGGGCATAGTGGCACATGCCTGTAATCACTATTCTAAGAAAGCTGAGACAGGAGGATTATGAATTCAAGGCCAGCTTGGGCTATGATGAGACATTGACTCCAAAATAAATTAATTATTTAAAAGTTCTCAAATTTTACCTGTAAAGAAAATTAAGCATAAAATCACACGAAAAGCAAAACCACAAGATATCACTATATATTTGTCAAAATGGATAAAATATTGGCAATCTTTCATCCTGGTGAGGATGTGAGGAGTTTGGTCATATGAACTTTGCTAGTAGGAAGGAAAACATAGTAAAAATAGAATATGACCATTTCATTTATAAAGCATACTGAAGGGGGAGTGATGAAGAGGAAGAGTGAGAGAAAATTTTATCAAAGTACATTTCATGCGTAGGTCAAAATAGAGGTAAACCCATTATTGTGTATAATTAATATACATTAATTCAATAAAATAAATATGCACCTACCACATGGCCTGGTAGTTACTCTTGTAGACATTTAACCCAGAGAAATGAAGACTTACATAAAACCAGGTAACAAATGTTCATGCCAACTTCATTCACAATAGCCCCAACAATTGACATGATCTAGCCATCCTTCACTGCGTAAAAGACTGACTCACTCTCCTGTTTATCCAGACCATGTGCTTCTGCCCATCATTAAGAAGAAACAAACTGATGTGCTCATCAGAATAGGCCTTGAAAAAAAGAATAGCATTAGGTAATGGTTCTGATTAGGTAGTCACCTTTCGATGACAGAACTGATTAGCAGTTGACAGATTAAGGAGATCTGTATCCTGCTTGTAAGCATCAATGTCACTACACTGTGCTCTTCTATAGTTGCAAGATGGACCTTGAGGGACCTGGGAACAAAAGGGCGTAGATGCTTCCATGGCACTTCTTACTGGGAATGCAAATGTACAACTATCTTAAAATGGAAAGGTTGGTAGCCTATGTTCAATTCTTCTGTGCATGTCTGGAGTCCCAGCACTCAGAAGGCAGAAGCAAAAAGCTACAGAGTCAAGACTGACCCAGTTTACATAGCAAGGTTAAGGTCAGCCAGGGTTACATTGCAAGACTCTGCTCAAAAAAATAATAGTAGTAGTAATAAAATACATTCAATTTTCAAATAAATTGTGCATTTAAACTTTCCACACTAAATTTCTAAAGAACAAATCATGATAGGTAGACTTTTAGTAAGTTTAGTCATTATACAAGAATACCATAGTCTGAAGGGTTTATAAATGACAGAGGTCTATTTGTTATATTCCTTGGGGTTGCAAAGTCTGAAATCGAAGAACTGGCAGATTTGATGTATAGCAAAGGTCTTATCCCTCTTTTATAAATTGAGCTGTGTGTGTGTGTGTACGTGTGTGTGTGTGTGTGTGTGTGTGTGTATCTTTCTATGTGTTTCTGTGTGTATGAGTCTCTGTGTCTGTGTGAGTCTATAGTGTCTGTATCTATGTGCATGTGTGTGTGTTGTGTGTCTGGTGTGTGTGTGTGTGTGTGTGTGTGTGTGCGTGTGTGTGTGTGTTCTTCATGTGAAAGAAGGGACAAGCAAACTCCTTTGACCTTGTTCTTAAGAGCAGTGATTCATGAGGGTCATACTTCTATGATCCAATCATTTCCTCAAAGCCCCACCTCCTTGTTTATGCTTTATTATGTGCATGTATATGCAGATCCCCACAGAGGCCAGAGAGAGTGCAGGATCCTTTGGAGCTGGAGTCACAAGAGGTTGTGAGACACCTGGTGTGAGTGCTAGAAACAAAAGTGTTTCTGTGCATCAGCATAAGCACATGTAACCACTGAACCATCTCTGCAGCCAGAAACCACCACCACCATCTTCTTTATCATGACCTCAAGAGGCTTTTCAGTGGACACTGTCCAAGAGATGCCTGTCCAAGCCACAGCATTTGTGTCCCTGGACAAAGTGACAGTAACATTTAATAATACTTGGTTTTTTAGCTCTATACTAGATAAAAAATATTGTCACAGTGGGCATTCTTAATCAAGAGTATGTATTTTGGCATGGAGTTTTTTGTAACTTTGCTAAAATTTCTGGACGAGGTGCCAGAGTTTTGCATGCTGTAGAATACAACAAAATCACTAAGTAAGAAAAGAAACCTGCAGGGGCTCTCTGAATACGAGCCAAAGGTAAAGCCGCTGTAGAATCAATGCTGTTTCAAAACCTGCGCTTATTTTAGAAATTAATTTCAAGCATGTTTGGAAATAATTGTAATTCTAATAAGAATTAAAATTCAAGCCATTAAGGGTGATAAATATTTAAAAGCATTTGGTCTAGAAATTAAGCAGGAACAGAGCAAAGAAACCCGTGTAATCAAAGCCGCTGTGGCGGAGTGAAATATCTGTTTTGTGCAAGGATTTGCAGCCCAAACTGTTAATCACTGAGAACACGTTCTCATGCTGAAACCAGTGCTGCAGTCACATGTGCCTGATATTTATTCCTGAAGAGTTTGACTCTGGGTGCTTATTCTTATTTTAATTCCATTCAGCCTCCAGTTGCTGAATCATAACCATCTGTATGCAAACCTGTTTGCACAAACCTACTCCTTTGACCCAGACTACACCAAACCTAACAGAAAACCCCACATTCAAATCCAGCATCTTCTTTCTTTGTATAATTTAACTACTCACTCATGTTTGGGATAGACTTCTTTCTTTCCAAAAAGATGTATTTGTATTCATTCAGTTGCACATGTCTGCATGTGTACTGTTATGTGCATGTGAGTGCAAGGTCCCAGCAGAGTCCAGAAGAGGGTATCTAATCCCCTGGAGCTTGTGTTACAGGCCTTTGTGATATGCCTGACCTGGTACCTGGCAAATGGACTCCAGCAAGCACTCTTAACTGCTGAGCCATCTCTCCAGCCTTAAGACAGAGTTCAGACTGCCACTGTGGCAAAGCACTCTGCTTCCCAACCTGTTGACTAAGACCCTGCAGGGGGAACCAACCAAGTGGGGACTCTTCAAAAATAAGAAAAGTGAACTAAGAGCCTCAAAGTAATGTATAAGGCGAAATTTGAGCTCCTTTCCTCTCTGTGCATGAGTTAATTGCCTAAATTCACTTGCTTGGCCTACTGTGGCCAAATGCCACAAACCGAGTGGATTAAAAGAAAGAATGAAATGCATGACTCTGGAGTCTAAAAGTCTGAAGTGAAAGCACGAGCAAAGCCATTTCCTTCTGAGTGCCTTAAAGAATCTACATCTGTGTGGTTCCTCTCCGGGCTTCTGGCAGTTTCCTGGTTCTCATTATGGGGTCTTGTCTGCAGAAACAACAGCCAAATCCACACTCTCATTGTCCTTTAACTTTCTCCCTGTGTGCTATCACCAAAGCTCTCGTAACAGGATACCAGTCATTTTAGATTAGAATTACTGTGTTTTATAAAAGAGGAGCCAGGATATGTTTTGTAGAGCCAGGCATGGTGGGGTGGGAGGGGTACCTTGGCGGGCCCATGCTAAGGCATCCCTTGCCCCTGAAGTACCAGCCATATGATGGGTGTAGTATAGAATAGAGTTTATTTAGGACGTGGAAGGAGGAATTGAGAAGAGAGTAGAGACTGGGAAGGACAGACAGACAGACAGACACAGAGGCAGAGAGAGACATACAGAGAAGAGGAGAGGCCAGCCAGGAACCTATGGAGGAAGGGGGAAGGGAAAAGGGGCAGAGAAAGGGGTAAGGGAAAGAAAAGAGTCAGTCTTGGTGGTTGGGGTGAGGGACTTCCCAATCGCAGGGAACAGGAGAGGAACCCCACCCTCTAGAATAGGTAACAGGTAGAAAATTAGGCTACTAATTGGCAGCTGTACTTATCCAGATGGGGTCTGTTTGGTCTGTGAGAGGTAGATCTGATCTGAGTATGTTTCTTGGAGCTTATAAGTTAACAAAAGAGATAAATTTATTAACAGCATGAACATTCTTTAAGATGATCTTAGGGAAGACAAAAACCTTTCGTGGAACAGGAGCAAGAAGGTCTCTTTTGCAATAGTGATAAAAACTGCATGGTATTGGTACAGAGACAGTCAGATAGACCAGTGGAATAGAACTGAAGGCCCAGAAATGAACCCACACACCTATGGTAACTTGATTTTTGACAAAGGAGTCAAAACCATCCAATGGAAAAAAGATAGGATTTTCAGCAAATGGTGCTGGTTCAACTGGAGGTCAGCATGTAGAAGAATGCAGATCGATCCATGCTTATCACCCTGTACAAAGCTTAAGTCCAAGTGGATCAAGGACCTCCACATCAAACCAGACACACTCAAACTAATAGAAGAAAAAGTGGGGAAGCATCTCGAACACATGGGCACTGGAGAAAATTTCCTGAACAAAACACCAATGGCTTATGCTCTAAGATCAAGAATCAACAAATGGGATCTCATAAAACTGCAAAGCTTCTGTAAGGCAAAGGACACTGTTGTTAGGACAAAACGACAACCAACAGATTGGGAAAAGATCTTTACCAATCCTACAACTGATAGAGGGCTTATATCCAAAATATACAAAGAACTCAAGAAGTTAGACTGCAGGGAGACAAATAACCCTATTAAAAGATGGGGTTCACAATTAGACAAGATGGATGAAGCAAAGAAGTGCAGGCAGACAGGAGCCGGATGTAGGTCTCTCCTGAGAGACACAGCCAGAATACAGCAAATACAGAGGCGAATGCCAGCAGCAAACCACTGAACTGAGAACAGGACCCCCGTTGAAGGAATCAGAGAAAGAACTGGAAGAGCTTGAAGGAGCTTAAGACCCCATATGAACAACAATGCCAAGCAACCAGAGCTTCCAGGACTAAGTCACTACCCAAAGACTATACATGGACTGACCCTTGGCTCCAACCTCATAAGGTAGCAATGAATAGCCTAGTAAGAGCACCAGTGGAAGGGGAAGCCCTTAGTCCTGCCAAGACTGAACTCCCAGTGAATGGGACTGTTGGGGGGAGGGCGGTAATGGGGGAGGATGGGGAGGAGAATACCCATACAGAAGGGGAGAGGGAGGAGTTAGGGGGATGTTGGCCTGGAAACCGGGAAGGGGAATAACAATCGAAATGTAAATAAGAAATACTCAAGTTAATAAAGATGGAAAAAAAAAAGAAGGTCTCTTTTCTTCTGTCTAGGAGACTAGATATAGATATAGATATAGATATAGATATAGATATAGATATAGATATAGATATAGACATAGATAAAATTGAGGATGATGAGAAACAATTTTAAGTTTAAATTTAAAAGACAATTAAAGGAAACTGGAAAATTCAATGACCTTGTGATAGTTGATCATATAGTTTAGCAGGAGAAACACCGTAAGTCTATGGCTAGAAGATAACCAAAGGGAACTTAAATGTGTAACTATGACAGCTGATAGTGTAGATTTAGCATGAGAAATACTTTAAGTCTATGGTTAAAAGATAACCAAGCAAACTTAAAATCTGTACTTGTGATTACATAGTTGGGTCATATAGTAGAATGTCTTATTAGAGTTAGGCTAACTTATAAGAACTCTATTGGTTAATGTTAGGATAGTGGCATAACAAGGGGAGTTGAGATAAGGAAGTAGCAGAAAGTTACATACGTGAGAGGTTACATCTGAACTTGTGTATCCTTTATCATGAAGCCTGTGACCAAGGCAAACCTGTCTGTCTTCAATAAGAGATACGGTCTTAACTAGTTAACAATTGACTAATAAGCTAATACGGTGGTGGATTACCTTAGGGTAAGGAGCTAGAGCTCTGTTTTCTGGCTGTCAAGCTGCAGTTGGCTTAGCCGCCAATGTAGTCAGAAATCTGGGAAGAATAAATTATAATCTAGATGTCATATATTAATTAAAACGACAGAGATTGGCCTATAGTCCACTACTTAAACAGTTTTCCCCGGTCCTGTGGTCTCCATCCCAACTCAGGCAGAGTCATTCTGACCATCAGTCCCAGAAGTCAAGAAGCTTTTCCCTGTGGAGTAAGAACGTGGTAGGAATGACCCACCTTGTCTTAGGCAATATGAGGCATTTAACTTTCTGGATGTTCTCTGTTTGTCCATGGTCTAGGCTGAGCCCTGGCAGTGGGAAAGGGAATGAAGCAGTGTTTCTTAGTGGTTATCACACCTCCAGGCAGTCTTGTCGCTGTGACCATATTAACTCTAAGACTTTGTTTGGGGTGGGAGGAGGAGGCGTCACCGTTAGGCTTTGGGAGTCTATCATAATGAGCTTAAACATTTAACATTATAATTAGATTTTTGATGAGATTGAGAGCCAGTACCTATTAAGCATATCTGAGTTAAGCAATCTGTATTTTTTTAATTACTTGTAGTGGCTTGTATCTGGCAAACAGAGAGTATATTATAACTTAATAACAGTAATGTCAGTAGCAAAAATAAGCTAAACGTATATTTAAGGCAGTGATCTTTAACTTAGGGCAGTGACCTTTAACCTTTCTACTGTTGTAAATCTTTAAATTAACATTAAAATTATTATTTACCAAGGTAGGATAGAAGTTGGAGACCCTAAGTCAGGCTGGTCTAAGGTGAGGAGGCAGTGAGGAGAGCACTGCCCATAACAAAAATGGTGGGTAGTCATGGGACTGCCTTAACCAAGGTGGTGCTGTAGCTACAGCCAGCCATGTGACCACTCTTAGCTAAGATGGAATTAAAGCAATAGTATAGGAAAACCTCATCTGCCCACAATAAAGATGGCAGACAGTCATGAGACTGCCCCCAACCAAGATGGTGCTGAAGCTACGCTCCACCTGGAGCAAAGTCACAGGTTTGTTATATCTTGGAATGGCAGAAGCCCCTTCTTATCGGCAGAGAAAAACAAATAGAGATAAATATAAAAGAGACAAGTGGAGCGGAGAGTCTGCCTGCATACAGGGATCCCTTCTCCTGTTACATCTGGCTTAGAACTGGTTCGGACTAGAATGGAAAGAAACCAGAGAGCTAGACAGCCGTGGCAGCAGGCAGGTAGTGGTTCACCACAGAGCGGCACAGGCAGCTCCACAGCGGTACAGTCAAGGGAGCAGGGAACTGGGAGCAGAGAGCAAAGAAATGAAGCACCAAGAGATTAAGAGGGAAGGAGAAAAAGCCTGCATGAAAGAATTCGTTGAAATATTTCCATTTTTTCGGGATCGCTGGTGAGAGTTGTAAAAGGGTTTTACAGGAAATCCAGGACTCAACAGAAGATCAAACCCAAGGATAATAGGTGTTGAAGAAACTTGTTGTACACAAGAAGCCTGTTGTTGTTGTTGTTGTTGTTGACTTCTCACCAGAAACTATGTTGCTGCTGCTGCTGTTGTTTACACAATATTGTTTTGGTAAAGCCCAACATAAGGAGGCTTTGTTTTGTTTTGTTTTTTTTCTCAACATCAATGGCCTCAACTCCCCAATAAAAAGAATTAACAAAAACTGGATAAGCAACGAGGCCTATAGAGTTATTGCTTTCTGAAGGTAAGCTGGGGCCAAATTTAGGCTAAGCACTTAATTTGAAGCCTTTTAGATTGGGAAAAGCATCCCAGTAGGGAGCCTGGGAGTGGTGTTGAAGACACACCCTTTCTGGGTGGGAGTAGAAGTTATTAATTATTCCTACCAGTGTCCTGAGGATAAATTAATAATTAGAAAGTGGCAGCAGCTGTGCCCGGCCAGTGCCCTAAGTGACAGTGGGAGAGCGATTCAACTAAGCCTAGAATTTCAAACCATTACAATGAGTTACCAGAGGGACAGAGACAAGAGAGAGAGAGAGAAACAGAGAGAACATGAAAGTAAGGACAAGTCCTCTAGAAGAGTAGGACACAGCTTAGGTGTATAGGATCAAGACCCATTGCACATATCTGTTTTGTTTGGGGGTTTTTATTCTTCAGTTGGTTTTTTGTTTGGGGGGTTGTTTTGGTTTGGTTTTTTGTTTGTTCGTTCATTTGTTCTTTCGTTTGTTTGTTTCAGTTTTTTGGTATTGGATATTTTTTATTTATTTGCATGTCAAATGTTATCCCAATTCCCAGTTTCCCATCCATAAGCCCCCTCTCTCATCCCACCTTCCCCCTTCTTTTTTGAGGATGTTCCCTCACCTTTGTACCTCCCTCCCTGATGTTCCACTACACTGGGGGGTCGAGCCTTGGCAGGACCAAGAGCTGAGCTTCTCCTTCCATTGGTACCTAACAAGGCCATCCTCAGCTACATATGCAGCTGGAGCCATGGGTCTGCCCATGTGTACTCTTTGGATGGTGGTTTAGTCCCTGGAAGCTATGGTTGGTTAGTATTGTTCTTATGGGACCTCAGGTAGTGCAATGTCCAATTTTCTGAGGAAACTCCAGACTGATTTCCAGAGTGGTTGTACCAGTTTGCAATCCCACCAACCACGGAGGAGTGTTCCTCTTTCTCCACATCCTTGCCAGCATCTGCTGTCACCTAAGTTTTTTATCTTAGCCATTCTGACTAGTGTGAGGTGGAATCTCAGGGTTGTTTTAATTTGCATTTCCCTGATGACTAAGGATGTTGATCATTTCTTTAGGTGCTTCTAAACCATTCGATAATCCTCAGCTGACAACTCTTTGCTTAGCTCTATACCCCATTACTAATAGGCTTTTTTGGCTCTCTGGAGTATAACTTCTTTTTTTTTTTGTTGACCCAATTGGTAAGATATAATTGCCCACTTAAACATACAAAGCCTGGTACCATCCATCCTTGAGAACATTAATAACGACCTGTGAATACATAGAGTGGAATCTTTACATCAGCCTCCATTGTCCTGCCACAGCTTCTCTCTCTCTCTCTCTCTCTCTCTCTCTCTCTCTCTCTCTCTCTCTCTCTCTCTCCTCCCCACCTCCTCTCCTCTCCTCCTCTCCTCCCTGGAGTATAACTTCTGGTGAGTTCTTTTGTATATTTTGGATATCAGCCCTCTATCAGTTGTAGGATTGGTAAAGATCTTTTCCCAATCTGTTAGTTGCCGTTTGTCCTAATAACAGTGTCTTTGCCTTACAAAAGCTTTGCAGTTTTATGAAGTCCATTTATTGATTCTTGATCTCAGAGCATAAGCCATTTGGTGTTACGTTCAGAAAAGGTTCCCCAGTGCCCATGTGTCCAAGGCTCTTCCCCACTTTTTTCTATTAGTTTGAGTGTATCTGGTTTGATGTGGAGCTCCTTGATCCACTTGTGCTTAATATTGTACAGGGTGATAAGAATGGGTTGATCTGCATCCTTCTACATGCTGACATCCAGTTGAACAAGCACCATTTGTTGAAAATGCTTTTTTCCATTGGATGGTTTTAGCTCCTTTTTCAAAGATCAAGTGACCATACGTGTCTGGGTTCATTTATGGGTCTTCAATTCTGTTCCACTGCCTGTCTCTGTACCAATATCATACAGTTTTTATCACTATTACTCTGTAATATTGCTTGAGGTCAGGGATAGTGATTCCCCCAGAAGTTCTTTTATTGTTGAGGATAGTTTTAGCTATCCTGGGTGTTTTGTTGTCCCATAAGAATTTGCAAATTGCTCTTTCTAACTCTATGAAGAATTGATTTGGAATTTGATGCATGTTGCATTGAATCTGTAGATTGTTTTTGGCAAAATGGCCATTTTTACTATATTAGTCCTGACAGTCCATGACCATGGGAGATCTTTCCATCTTTTCAAATCTTCTTCATTTTCTTTCTTCAGAGACTTGAAGTTTTTGTCATACAGATCTTTCACTTGCTTGGTTAAAGTCACACCAAGATATTTTATATTCTTTGGGACTATTGTGAAGGGTGTCATTTCCCTGATTTCTTTCTCAGACTGTTTATCCTTTGAGTAGAGGAAGGCTACTGATTTGTTTGAGCTAATTTTATACCCTGCCACTTTGCTGAAATAGTTTATCAGGCTTAGTAGTTCTCTGGCAGAACTTTTGTGGTCACTTAAGTATACTATCATATCATCTGCAAATAGTGATATTTTGACTTCTTCCTTTTCAATCTGTATCCCTTTGACCTCCTTTTGTTGTCTGATTGCTCTGGCTAGGACTTCAAGTACTATATGGAATAAGTAGGAAGAGAGCAGGTAACCTTGTCTAGTCCCTGATTTTAGTGGGATTGCTTCAAGTTTCTCTTCTTTTAGTTTAATGTTAGCGACCAGTTTGCTGTATATTGCTTTTACTATGTTTAGGTATGGGCCTTGAATTCCTGATCTTTCTAGGACTTTTATCATGAAGGGGTGTTGAATTTTGTCAAATGCTTTCTCAGCATCTAATGAAATGATCATGTGGTTTTTTTTCTTTGAGTTTGTCTATATAGTGGATTATATTGATGGATTTCTGTATATTGAACCATCTCTGCATCCCTGGGATGAAGAAGCCTACTTGATCATGAAGGATGATCATTTTTATGTTTATCATTCAGTTTGCTAAAATTTTATTGAGTATTTTTGCATTGATAGTCATAAGGGACATTGGTCTGAAGTTCTCTTTCTTTGTTGGGTCTTTGTGTGGTTTAGGCATAAGTATAATTGTGGCTTCATAGAAGGAATTTGGTAGTGCTTCTTCTGTTTCTATTTTGTGGAATATTTTGGACAGTATTGGTATGAGGTCTTCTATGAAAGTCTGATAGAATTCTGCACTGAACCCATCTGGTCCTAGGCTTTTTTTTTTTTTTTTTTTTTTGTGGGAGACTTTTAATGATGTCTTCTTTTTTCTTTAGGAGTTAAGGGACTGTTTGGATGGTTTATCTGATCCTGATTTAACTTTGGTACCTGGTTTCTGTCTAGAAAATTGTCCATTTCTTCCAGGTTTTCCAGTTTTGTTGAATATAGGTTTTCATAGTAGGATCTGATGTTTTCGTAATTTCCTCAGATTCTGTTTTATGTCTCCCTTTTCACTTCTGATTTTGTTAATTAGGATACACTCCCTGTCCCCTCTGGTTAGTCTGACTTTATCTATCTTGTTTATAGTCTTTATCTATCTTGTTGATTTTCTCAAAGAACCAGCTCCTGGTTTTGTTGACTCTTTGTATAGTCCCTTTTTGTTTCTACTTGGTTAATTTCCACCCTGAGTTTTTTCCTGCATGTATTTGCTTCTTTTTTCTAGTGATTTTAGGTGTTCTGTCAAGCTGCTAGTGCATGCTCTCTCTAATTTATTTTTTGGAGGCACTCAGAGCTATGAGTTTTCCTCTTAGCACTGCTTTCATTGTGTCCCATAAGCTTGGGTATGTTGTGCCTTCATTTTAATTAAATTCTAAAAAGTCTTTAATTTCTTTCTTTATTTCTTCCTTGACCAGGTTATCATTGAGTAGAGTGTTGTTTAGCTTCTATGTTTATGTAAGCTTTCTGTCATTTTTTTTTTGTTATTGAAGACCAGCCTTAGTCTGTGGTGATCTGATAGGATGCATGGGATTATTTCAGTCATCTTGTAGCTGTTGAGGCCTGTTTTGTGATTGATTATATGGTCAATTTTGGAGAAGGTACCATGAGGTACTGAGAAGAAGGTATATTCTTTTTTTTAGAATGAAATGTTCTATAGATGTCCATTTGGTTCATAACTTCTGTTAGTTTCTCTGTGTCTCTGTTTAGTTTCTGTTTCCATAATCTGTCCGTTGATGAAAGTGGGGTATTGAAGTCCCCCACTATTATCGTATGAGGTGTAATGTGTGCTTTGAGCATTAGCAAAGTTTCTTTTATGAATGTAGGTGCCCTTGCACAGATATTCAGAATTGAGAGTTCATTTTGATGGAATTTTCCTTTGATGAATATGAAGTGGGCTTCCTTATCTTTTTTGATAACTTTTGGTTGAAAGTCAATTTTATTAAATATTAGAATGGCTACTCTGGCTTGTTTCTTGGGATCATTTGCTTGGAAAACTGTTTTCCAGCCTTTTATTCTGAGATAGTGTCTGTCTTTGTCACTGAGGTGTGTTTCCTGTATGCAGCAAAATGCTGAGTCCTCTTTACGTATCCAGTCTGTTAGTCTATGTCTTCTTATTGGGAAATTGAGTTCATTGACGTTGAGAAATATTAGGGACCAATGATGGTGTTTCCTGTTATTTTTATTGTTAAAGGTGGAATTATGTTTGTGTGGCTATCTTCTCTTGGGTTGGTTGAAATTAGATTACTTTCTTGCTTTTTCTAGGGTGTTGTTTCCTTCCTTGTGTTGGAGTTTTCCATCTATTATCCTTTGTAGGAATTTGTGAAAAGATATTGTATAAATTTGGTTTTGTCATGGAATATCTTTGTTTCTCCATCTATGTTAATTGAGAGTTTACTGCATATAATAGCCTGGGCTGGCATTTGTGTTCTCTTAGGGTCTGTATGACATCTACCCAGGATCTTCTGGCTTTCATAGTCTCTGGTGAGAAGTCTGGTGTAATTCTGACAGGTCTGCCTTCATATGTTACTTGACCTTTTCTCTTACTGCTGTTAATAGTCTTTCTTTGTTTTGTGCATTTTGTGTTTTGACTATTATGTGATGGAAGGAATTTCTTTTCTGGTCCAATATGTTTGGAGTTCTGTAGGCTTCTTGTATGTTTGTGGACATCTCTTTCTTTAGGTTAGGGAAGTTTTCTTCTATAATTTTGTTGAAGATATTTACTGGCCCTTTAAGTTAGGAGTCTTTGCTGTCTTCTATACCTATTATCCTTAGGTTTGATCTTCTCATTGTGTCCTGGATTTCCTGGATGTTTTGGGTTAGGAGCTTTTTGCTAAAGAGCTAAAAATGCTTTTTGCATTTTGCATCTTCTTTGACTGTTGTATCAATGTTTTCTATGGTATCCTCTGCCACTGAGATTCTCTTTTCTATCTCTTTTATTCTCTGTAATACTTGTGTCTATGACTCCTGATCTTTTTCCTAGGTTTTCTATCTCCAGAGTTGTCTCCTTTATGATTCCTTCATTGTTTCTATTTCCATTTTTAGATCCTGAATGGTTTTGTTCAATTCCTTCACCCAGGGTTGTGTTTTCCTGTAATTCTTTAAGGGATTTTTATGTTTTATCTTTAAGGGCTTCTACCTTTTTACATGTGTTGTCCTGCATTTCTTTAAATGAGTTATCTATGTCCTTCTTAAAGTCCTCTAACATCATCATGAGATGTGATTTTAAATGAGAATCTTGTTTTTCTGGTGTGTTGAGATATCCAGGGCTTACTGTGGTGGGGGAACTGGGTTCTGATGATGCCAAGTGGCCTTAAGGTTTTGCTTAAGTTTTGCCCTTGCCTTTTGCCATCTACTTGCATCTAGTGTTAGGTGGTCTTGCTGTCTCTGACAGTGGCTTGACCCTCCTGTAAGCCTATGTGTCAGCACTCCTAGAGACCCGCTTTCTTCCTGTTGGATCTGGGTCCAGAGAGCTGTGTCACAGGGTCAGCTCCGGGCACAGGCAGCAGGATCCTCTCCCAGACTGCTCCTTGGTTCCTGTGTCCTGAGGGCTCTGGGCAGGTCCCCCTGAAGCAGAAGTGGTGGTCTTACCTGTGCTCTCAGGTGTATCAGCACTCCTGGAGACCAGCTTTCTCTTGGTGGGATCTGGGTACTGCACATATCTATTAAGTTGTAATTGAATAAATACAAATTAAGACTAAGTCTTTGAAGTACTAGGAATTTAATAAATGAATTTCAAGGGAGACAATCTATATTAATTTATGTTGAAATTTATAATAGTAATATTTGGATAGGAATTACAAGGCCCTAAGATTATATATATATAATACACACACACACATCAACTACCTGATGACAATTTCTTAACACTTCAATATGACTGCTAACCAACACACACAGAGGAGAATAGATCCTGCCCTACCTGAGAACCTCAGCTCCCCTCAGTCATCAGACATCCAAAATTCTCTGCAAACACCAGCATCCCCTTATCCATAACACTGCAATGTCAAGTCAGCATTGGGACACACAGAGGTAAAGAAATGCTACCTGCCCACTTTGCAAATGGAAAAATTGGTCTCAAAGTGACCAAGCAGCCTGACACTGTTAAGCAAATAGATGGTGTATCAAAAAGAGATTAAAAAATCCATATGCCCCCACATCAGCTCATTCTCTTTCTTTATCACCCGTGTATTTCTTTGTGTTTCATTTCCCTAAGGGCTTTATAGAAATTTCTATCATTTGCAATCTGTTCTTAGTTATGTGAATCTATTTTCCCTTGAACCAGCGTTTTTCTTTCTTTGACTTAAAAGAGAAAAATAAGAACCCAGCCTTACTAAAACATTCTGCAGCTCTCTTGTCCTTCAGGAAGAACAAGCAAAAATTGACTTAACTTTCCTGCAGAGTATGTCATTGATAAAATGGTGTGATCTAAGAGAATGCCCCCACCTCTGAAAGTATGTGGGTATATCCTTAGGACTAGACTACCCAAATCTCATGCAAGTTCAAGTCAAGACATTGTGTGACTAGGTGTGACCTCAGAATTTTCTGGGATACCCTTCTCGTAATACAGAACAGCAGTAAGACCTGAAGCCCAGGAAGTACACATGACTTCCCCTGGTGTCACAGAGCAAGGACATAGCAAGCCAAGCCAAGAACATCACAGTTCTGCTGAGTCATGCCTAGGGCTGTTTGATGCATGCCAAGTGTTCTTTGTTCTAACTGGCTTGCCTTGCCTTGCCAGCCTAGAAACTAGATAACAGTGGTGGAGTGATGGACTGTGGACACGGCATCTGTTTATCTGACAAGGGAAAAGAAGACCTCCGGTTTTACTGAATACTTGTATCAGTTGGAGTGCAGGAAAAAAAAATCACTGTTTTCTGCATCTGTTCAATTCCCTTCCTAGAAAGGGAAGGGCTACTAGGGGGCTGTCATATCCTAGGTTCTGGTAATGAGGGACAGTACAGATATCTAAATCTTCATAAGTTATAAAGTAAAACCTTGTTAACATTGGGGCCAGAGATACAAGTTAAGAGCACTTACTTCTCTTGGAGACGACCAGGGTTTGAGCCCCATCACCCACATTGTGGCTCATAATCATCTGTAATAGAAGCTGTAGGGGATCTGATACCTTCTTTTAGCCTCTGAGAGCACCAGGGACACACATGATGCACACACATACATGCAAGCCAAACCTTGATACACATAAAATAAATCTAAAGTGTTTTTAAAACAATTTGTAGTATGCAGAGATGAGTGAATTGCTATGGGAATCTATAACTAACGCCCACCTGGGCTGGCTGATGGAGGAAGAGTCTGCAGACACACTGGCACTTAAACATAAATGCAAAGACAGTAGGGTCCACAGAGCGGAAAGATGGCTCACAGGCCTAAAGCAGATGGAGTGGTGTGAGACAGCAAGGGCAATGGGAGAGGTCCACTGGGATCTGTGTGGGCCACATGAGGGGTCGAGCTAGACCACTTGACTCTGTTCTGCTACACTCTACCATGTTGACTCTCTCTCTCTCTCTCTCTCTCTCTCTCTCTGATAGGATCCCCTAGCTTGTAGCCCAAGCTAGCTTTCAACTCAAAATCCCCCTGGCCCCGATTCCCAAGTACTGGGACTACTGACAAATGCAAGACCAGTGTAATACTCAGATATCTTTGTCCTTTTTTTTTTTTTTAATGTAAGGAAACCCACTTTGCCAACACTACTGTTACTAAAAACAATTGCTCAAAACAAAATGAAAGCAGCACTCATTTTTGAACTATTTTTTTTTCTTGTTAGAGAAGGCTTGTTTTCACTGAAGTGTGATTCTCAGTTCAAATTGTATTTGAGCCTATTGGGAACATTGTAACTGTAGGGATGTTGACAATGATACATTGTCAGTACAAATGACAGGGAGGTGTCAGCAACTCAGGTAGCAAAGGATCCATAGTGTCTGCCATTGTGTTCCAGTTGATTGTTTAATGACTTTCCTAGTTGTTGCTGTTGGTTGTTTTGTTTTTACTCACTAATCACCTGGAAATTGGATAGTATAGAATAGAGGGAATAAAATAAAATAGTGGCTTGACCACAGGTTATTTTGATGATTCCTCAAGGACAAGACATCACAAATGACAATGTGCTTTTGGAGATATTTACCTATTGTAACTACAGGAAGGTTCTCGGAAAGAATTGCTTTGCATAAATAAGTTATCTGTTTTCTTAAGGAACGCAGTCGAAGTTCATTACACCTGGAGTGATGTGTCCTTAGCATAACATGCAGACGAGCGAGCTTGGCCATTTATTACTCTTGCTTTGACAATCCGAATTATCTTTTGGATATAGCCCTGAATGATAAATCAGATGGTTTAAGAGCAGGACTCAAAATTGGAAAATTGAAGTTCTAAGTGCTTTTATCTTAAGTAGATGGTACCTTGAATGGTAAGTACGCCAGCTCCGAGCTAAGTTAATGACAATGGGCTCTGTAGTGAGTGATGTTAGACTAATACAGTGTGCAGGTTCTGGGAGGCAAGGCTAAGTATGAATTGTATCTACTGACTCTCATGAGAGCCCAATTCAGCACATATGGAAATTTTTATCCTGTAGTTCTTCAGACAAACATTACAAAGTATATCCAGCCAGCTTCCAGTGGATACCTGCAGATTTTCTTTGAAAAAGACTAATAATTTTTCTTCTCCGGAGAATTATTATGCTGGGCATCATTGTTTCACACTATTCCTTGGGTGTTGGTTGGTTCGTTGGTTTTTTTAAGAAAATGTACTTACTTTCAAATTTCTCCTTTGATTTCAAGGAGCAATGGCTCCTGCCAAGCCAATGTGGAATATCCAGTTTTCCCCTGTGTGACCAGGGTCCTATTTCAGAAATGCTAGACTTGCCAGCTTCCCTCTGAGAGGCCAGATGCATTTTCTCTCTTGGTTTTCATGACGGAACTAGAGAAAACAGCCATGGTTACATTTTTACCATGCATCCTTTTGAAATCCCTGGATTCACTGACTGCCAGGAACAACGTGGAAGCTATGAGCCTCTCTATCCCCACTGTGTTAGGAAAACCAGCTCGTACAGCCTGCAGTGTGAAAGTAAGGGAGTCAAAAAGAGAAACCTCTGTCTCCCTTCCATCCAACCTCACTGTGCTTGAACAGGGCTTGTGGTTGTGACTGAACTATAAATTCTTCACTTCCATGTTCCCAAGGTTCAGGACCAGTTACTTCTATCACTGCTGTAACCAAATACCTAAAAGGAAGCCATTTGAGGGAGGAGGGTTCTACGTTGGTGTATGATTTAAGAAAAAATGAAGTACAGAACACAAAGGAATGTTATTGTAAAATTCTTTTTTAAAAAAATGGTGGGTTTTTTTTTGTTGTTGTTGTTTTCCATCTTTATTAACTTGAGTATTTCTTATTTACATTTCATTATTATTCCCTTCCTGGTTTCCCCGGGCCAACATCCCCTAACCCCTCCCTTCCCCTTCTTTATGGGTGTTCCCCTCCCAGCCTCCCCCCATTACCTCCCTCTCACCTCAACAATCACGTTCACTGTGGGGTTCAGTCTTTGAAGGACCAAGGGTTTCCCCTTCCACTGGTGCTCTTACTAGGATATTCATTGCTACCTATGAGGTCAGAGTCCAGGGTCAGTCCATGTATAGTCTTTAGGTAGTGGCTTAGTCCCTGGAAGCTCTGGTTGCTTGGCATTGTTGTTCATATGGGGTCTCGAGCCACTTCAAGCTCTTCCAGTTCTTTCTCTGATTCCTTCAACAGGGGTCCTATTCTCAGTTCAGTGATTTGCTGCTGGCATTCGCCTCTGTATTTGCTGTATTCTGGCTGTGTCTCTCAGGAGCGATCTACATCCGGTTCCTGTCAGCCTGCACTTCTTTGCTTCATCCATCTTATCTAGTTTGGTGGCTGTATATGTATGGACCACATGTGGGGCAGGCTCTGAATGGGTATTCCTTCTGCCTCTGTTCTAAACTTTGCCTCCCTATTCCCTCCCAAGGATATTCTTGTTCCCCTTTTAAAGAAGGAGTGAAGCATTCGCATTTTGGTCATCCTTCTTGAGTTTCATGTGTTCTGTGCATCTAGGGTAATTCAAGCATTTGGGCTAATAGCCACTTATCAATGAGTGCATACCATGTGTGTTTTTCTGTGATTGGGTTACCTCACTCAGGATATTTTCCGGTTCCATCCATTTGCCTATGAATTTCATAAAGGCATTGTTTCTGATAGCTGAGTAATATTCCATTGTGTAGATGTACCACATTTTCTGTATCCATTCCTCTGTTGAAAGGCATCTGGGTTCTTTCCAGCTTCTGGCTGTTATAAATAAGGCTGCGATGAACATAGTGGAGCATGTGTCTTTGTTATATGTTGGGGCATCTTTTGGGTATATGACCAAGAGAGGTATAGCTGGGTCCTCAGGTAGTTCAATGTCCAATTTTCTGAGGAACCTCCAGACAGATTTCCAGAATGGTTGTACCAGTCTGCAACCCCACCGACAATGGAGGAGTGTTCCTCTTTCTCCGCATCCTCACCAGCATTTGCTATCACCTGAGTTTTTGATCTTAGCCATTCTCACCGGTGTGAGGTGAAATCTCAGGGTTGTTTTGATTTGCAAAAAATGGTGTTTTTTACCCCCCACCCCCACCCAGGTCTGGCACCATTGTGCCCCAAAATATCTGGTAGATATCTTCATCTCAGTTAACAGCGTCTCACCTGCTCTGCTCCATCCCATTTCACACTACCGAAGGCTTCTCTCTGAGCCTGGTAACAATCTCTTTACCTATCTAGTTCCCAAGGCAGGTTGCCACCATGCCAGAAATACACATCTCAATTCCATGGCAGCCCAGTGTCTCCATCACCACATACTCTCTTAAACTTAAATCACCACATGAAAGAACACAAAACATAACAAGATCTGATCCAATTGATAAGATATAATTGCCCACCTAGGTACACAAAGCCCTATACACATCCATCCCTTAAGAACATGCACAACAACCTGTAAAGGTATAGAGTAGAATCCTAATATCAGCCTCCATGTTCTCTCAGTGGCTTCTCTCTCCCATCTGCTTCCATTCCAGTCTCCTCCTTTTCCCTCGAACTTTTCTCCTGCCCATCCTTCCTTCTTGTCCAATGACAGGTCTTGTTCTATCTTGTACCCGCCTTCACCTGTATGACTGACATCCTACAAAGGAAGGCCTGGATGCAGAGCAGGCGGCAGCTGGTCACTTTGGATATATCATCAGGAAGCAGAGAGCAAAGGGAAGCCAAACCTCAATGCTCGCCCTGAGTAACTCACTTCCTTTACGGAGGCTCCACATCTTAAATATTCCACAACCTTGCAAAATAGCACCATTGGCTGGGGCCAGGGTTCAAATATGGGAGCCTCTGGAGACACCTGATATTCAAACATCAACACCCAAGAAACCAACAACAACAACAAAAACCCTCTTTGGTTATTTCTTCTAGGTCGGACGAATAGAAGACTTTCTGTACCAACTAGAAGACAGCTTCTTAAAAACCAAGAAACTGAGAACTGCTCGAAGGCAGAAGACAAAAATGAAGAGACTTCAAACTGTACAGCAAAACTAGAAACCAGGGAGCAGGCTGACTGGGGTGTCTAGAGAAGCTGGAGTATATTGGCTCTGGGCAACAAAGGCCATCACCAAAGGGCTCAGGCACACCCCCTTGGCAAAGACAGTCTATATTTCATTACTTTCCACTGGTAGGAATAAATTTTGTCAACATATTTGACTTGACTCATGCTCAAATTCTTGTTGTTTAAAGAGCTCATGTAATAACCACTGCTTCATCTGCCTTCTTTTTCCAGACTTGACGAAGGTATGCTACGTCTACCCAAGGATGCACATAATCATGTGTGCTTCTTAGAAAATAGTCACATGTCACATGCAGATAAGTGTCCATTTAAAATGATGAAGCTGATAGTATACTTTCTCGGTCCTTTAAAAATATGTGCATCTGTTGTTTGGCTGATACTCTCAGTTCTCTCACTGAGGCTCCATTCCTTCCTCTGGAGATTTTATACTGCATTTTACCTGCTCTTTAGGCAAAACATAAATTCACATATTTGGCATGAGTGTGAATCAGAAGCCATCTCAAGAGATCCCAACTAATGCCCATAAGAGGACTTAGAAACAGGGATGTTAGGAGGGACTCGGATAGAAAGCAACATAAACAGATAAGTGCAACTCATAAATATTAAGAATAATAAATTAGGTCTTACAGAACCTCCAAAACAAGAGCATGACAAGTACGAGCATTTCTTGATACAATGAAGTGGCAAAGGAACAGATTAAGTGAGAGCCTGCTCTTAACATATGAGAGTTTTATGTAGTCATAATAGTTCAAGACATAAATATTGAAATGGGCCAGTTGGGACTTCAGGTTCTCTAGGCATCGTTTATTCAACTCCTACTTTTTATCAAATGGTTCCCTTTCCTCCACACCCCACAGGGACTACACCTCCACTGCCTGCCTCTCACGACATTAGTGACTAACTACAAGCAAGTAAAGACCATGAACTTTAAGATGCTCCTTTTTTGTCACTAAGCTCATACCAGAACACTTCATTTCTAAAAGCACTGAGAAACTATTTCCTTTTATGAACATGAGCTGAATGGAAGAGGCTTAGCCTTCCATTTGGCTGATATTAATACCTCTGACCACACTAAGTACTGGCTCAGGATACCCCAAGACCAAGTTCTCAGCACAAAGGAGACTTATTGACTCCTGTAGGGCAGACAGCAGGGAATACGAGACAAAGACAGGAGATAGAGGCTGAGGAGGAAGGGTGAGGAAATAAGGGAAAGGGAGGAGGGGAATTTGACCCTGGGGGTGGGGAGGGAGGGAGACAAAGACTGCCTCTGGATAGAAAGGAGACAGATGTGGTACATAGGAAAATGGCTATTTACAAGGAGAAACCTTGCGTTAGGATGAGGTGTTTCAGTTTAATTGAGCATGTGAATAAAGAGAGTCAAAGCAGGGGGTTTGGTTGGAGGATTTTAATACTTGGATAGCTGGACCTTGGAAGTCAGCCTCAGGAGGAGGAAGTGGCCAAATAAGGGGAAAGACCTTGGTGGCTAGCTTTAGGAATATAATCTAAGGGTCTTTAGTGAGGCAGAGGGAATGGGGGAGAAGGGCAAGGCCTGCCACACCCACCACACTAACCAGAGTCCCTTCACCCACTGTCCAGGAATTACATATTAGGGTGGAGGAGACTAAGGAAATATCCCAGTGGACAAGCAGTGGGACCTGAATTTGCATCCACCACATCCCCTGTAAAGAGCTGGGTCGGTCAGGAGTGAGGAGGCAGATACAGGGTGGAAAGCAATTTAGGAAGACATTGTCAATCTTTGACCTCCACATGCTGACACAGTTACACACACACCTGACCATACGCATGCACTCAACATATACACCCATACAAAAAGTGAAAGGCAAAGTTTAACTGTAAGTAATGAGATCTTTTCTGGCATTTCCTTGAAATGAAGATAGGGAATTTTATTTGGTGTTAGGCTGGAACACCTGCTCACTACCACCCCCATATACCCCTCCCCACGGGCTGGAAAGCCCCATCTGCTCTTCTTCCCCCAACCACTCCCACACAGAGAAACCCACCCCAACCCATCCCTGCCTGCTGAGAGAAAACTCCTGGCTAACTCAGTTCTCATCAGTTCTCCCCTTTTCATTTCAGGGAACTCACCCATGCGTGTCCATCCAGGGCTCATCTTTTTTTACCTTATATGGGCAAACTCTCAGCTCCTAGCTCACATTGTCACCCTTGCCCAAGACCCATAAAACCCCTTCAACCTGAATGTGTAAGATCAGTGAAGCCACCCTAGAGCTGCCTCCTAATACACCTGCCTTTATCTACCTTTAATCTGGTCTAACCTGGCCTATATCTACGGCACCAAAGAAGAGAGACTCATTTCCAAGACACTAAATGCAAATGTAGAAATGACTTCTTGGCCAAACAGAAGAGAAATATACTGTTTTTCTTTTCAGACCTTTTTCAATTATATTCACCGCACGTCTAGTCCATGCTACTTGCTACCTTTTTGCTAAGAACAGAGTTCTGTTGACCTCTAGAGCCAGGAAGAACTTCTCTTCCAAAATTCCTGTTCTGGTTACTTTAATTCCTGTTTTGGATACTTTTATTGTCAACTTTATACAAACTAAATAGTCATCTGAGGGGACAGTGCCTCAACTGAAAACCTGCTTCCGAAAGATTGGGCCGTAGGTGAGCATTTTCCTCAATTATTGATTAACAGGGAGGGAGGGCCCAGCCCCTTGTAAGTGCTAGGCGTAGGAGCTCCTGGGCTGGTGGTCCTGGGTCCTATAATAAAGCAAACTGAGCAAGCCATGAGGAGCAAGCCGGTAAGCAGCACCCCTCCATGGTCTCTGCATCAGCTCCTCTAGCCTCCAACCCTGTTTGAGTTCCTGACCTGACTTCTGTTCAGGATGGACTGAGGTAGAAACGTAAGACAAATAAAATCTTTCCTCCTTATTTTGATCATGGTGTTTCATCATAGCAGTAGTAACTCTAAGACCATACCTAAACAAATTATGACTACATGAGAGTGAGCAAATCTGCCCATAATCTGTGTTGGGAGGACTGCCACTGGATAACCACAAAGGAATCTCAGGGAAGCCCTGTGACCTCACAAAAATCATATTTCCTAATCCACATCTACCTGAATTTCAAGCACCTGATCTTTTTTTTTCATAATTTCTTGATTATTCCTCAAGGAATTTTGGTGCTATGTTTGTTTTGTTTTGTTGTTTTCTGTTTTGCTATATTTTAATGTGAATAAGTACCTGAATGTGTGTAGCTGGTGCCCAGGGAGGCCACAAGAGGGTGTTGGATCTTCAGAAACCAGAGTTACAGATGTTTGTGATCTACCAGGTGGGTGCTGGGAATCAAACCCAGGGCATCTGCAAAAGTAGCCAGGGCTAACTCATCCCTAAGCCATCTTTCCATATTCTTCTTTGGCTTTTTATTTTCAAGTTTTTTTTAAATCTGTGGGAAAGTGACAAGAGTAGATAATATAACAGATGGGCCCTCTCCACAAGTCTTCCCCAACTATTAATATTTTCTCACTCTACTCTTTTTCAACTGCCCATTATGATACATTCAAGGGATAATGAATTCATTGCCCCTGTTGTGGTCTAGCCTTGCTTTCTTTGTCAGATAAGCCCAGAGGCTGAGGGCGGGGGGGCCTCAACATCCCAAACCACCACACCCATCTCTTCCTTGTCTTTCCTGCCGGTCTCTCTTCAGCATTGCTGAGGATGCTGAGGATGGCAGCAACCAGCAAGGGGCTTGGGATTTTTGAAGAAGGAAATGCAAGTAGCAACACTGTCTGCTACTGCTTTGCTTTGCCTTGCTTTGCTTTGGTGTGGTGTGGTGTGGTGTGGTGTGTGGTGTGTGGTGTGGTGTGGTGTGGTGTGTGGTGTGGTGTGGTGTGTGGTGTGGTGTGGTGTGGTGTGGTGTGGTGTGGTGGTGTGGTGTGGTGTGGTGTGGTGTGTGGTGTGGTGTGGTGTGGTGTGGTGTGGTGTGTGGTGTGGTGTGGTGTGGTGTGATGTGATGTGGTATGGTGTGGTGTGGTGTGGTGTGGTGTGATGTGGTGTGGTGTGGTGTGGTGTGGTGTGGTGTGGTGTGGTGTGGTGTGGTGTGGTGTGGTGTGGTGTGTGGTGTGGTGGGGTGTGTGTGGTGTGGTGTGGGGTGGTGTGGTGTAGTGTGGTGTGGTGTGTAGTATGGTGTGGTGTGGTGTGGTGTGTGGTGTGGTGTGTGGTGTGGTGTGGTGTGGTGTGGTGTGGTGTGGTGTGGTGTGTGGTGTGGTGTGGGGTGGTGTGGTATGGTGTGGTAACAAAGAATCTTTGCAACTTACACACATGATACAATTTTGGAATTGTTAATTCACACTTGTGTACATCTTTAAGAGTGACAGGTCATTCCCTTTGAGAACAGATCATACAATTTAAAAAAACAAAGCTGCTCTAATTTGCTTTCATTTGCTGTGGCAAAACATTCTAACCAAAAGCAATCTGAGATGGAAGGGCTTATTCATCTTATGTGGACAGGTCACAATCCATCACTGAGAAGGCCAAGGCAGAAGTGAGAAGCAGATACCTGAATGGAACTCTACAGACAAGCTTGCTTGGACAACCACCTTTCTTATAGTCAAGACTGTGGATGGCATACCTTCAGCCCTCCTGCATCAATCAGCAATTGAGAGAACCTGATGGAGGCAATTCTGTTGAGGTTCCTTCTTCCCAATGTGGCTCTAAGCTGGCATCAAGTTGACAGCTGAAAACTATGACAAAGGTTACTCAGAACTTCAAGCTGTAGAACAGGTGTCAACTGAGTAGTGTCACTATGTCAGGATCATGCTATCTGCATGGTACGGGCCCACAGAAACACACGGAGTAGTCCCGGGTTGCTGCTGTGAAAGCTATTTCACAGGATGATCTGTTTGCTTTAAACATGCCGTTATGGCAGGCACTCCCTAATGCTGCTGACAGAACTGAAATCTAGGAACTTATACTAAAGAAATTACCAAATACATGTTGAAATATAAGAATTCAGGTGTTTGGGGGGCTTTGTGAAAGGTAATGCAAACACAGCCAAAATCTCCCAGCATAATTAAATAGGCTAAATGATTTATAGCCATCTATTTAATGTTTAACCTAGTAATGTATTCAAATTTACAATGTTAAAAAGTAGGACGCAAAAACATACATAGCATAATTAAAGCTATACTTTAAAGTATGTGTATAAAAGACTGAAGAGAAATACAAAAAGGTCTGAAGAATCTCTCTTGTGAGGTAATTATGGTCAATTTTATTTTCATTTCCTTACTGTCATACAGTCTGTTCACTGATAACAGTCATTTTTTAAAGATAATACTTTGTTTCATTCTGCAGAGAAACAACTAATTTAGTTCAGCTTTCCTTTCCCTGTTTGAGAGGAAAACTGTATACTAATTCTTGCACCAGAGAAAATGGCTGTCTCACACAGAGGCAACCATAGGAAGTCTTTCCTGTGGAATTTTGTGAGACACACTTTTCTGACTATGTCCACCAAGGATCTCAGGCACGGACAGTCCAGAGTGTCACTGGAGGAAGCATTAAGCAGTGTACCACTATTAGCAATATCAACACTTGTAAATGACAGTTCAGTATTTGGGTCATCCCTTGCTTGTTCCTTGTCTCTCTGGCTTGTATTTCATACATCTTTCTCACCTGATTATTTGCCTTAGATCTTTCCCATGCTCACAGGAGACCATCTCATGAAATATGAGATGACCACAAACCAGTACCCTTAAATCAAAATGTATTGAAAGTTGAAAGACTGGCAGAGCAAAGCCTTGATTTACTGTGGCTTGATTCATGGAGACGGTACGATGGAGTCTAAGTTCAATCAAATATTTCACACGCTGCCTGATGCACTCAGCAGTTCTCAGGGCTCACGGACATGGATACAAAGAACAATTGTGTACCCTTGACAGGCAGCAGACTGTCAAGATGGAACAAAGTGACACCTGGAGGTAGACACATAATTTTGACAAGCCATCAAAGGAAAAGAAAACCATAAAACGGATCCAAAGAGCTTCCTGAAAGTTATAAATATAAACACACTCTTCTTAGAGCTCAGTGCATGAAATCCAGAAATACTAAGACTGCCTAAGATAATCAGAGCTCAGAATCATTCTTCAAATGTATTATATAGGGGCTGGGCATTTAGCTCAGCGGTAGAGCGCTTACCTAGGAAGCGCAAGGCCCTGGGTTCGGTCCCCAGCTCCGAAAAAAAAGAACCGAAAAAAAAAATGTATTATATAATAAACAGTAGGAGAATTTGAAGATTGGTTATTGGATATGTGTTTTGCTTACACTTATCCCAAGACAATGTACAATGTCTATTAGTAAGATTGTGCCTTTTATTTTCAATATATGTTTGGGGCAGTTGTGATGCATATATTTTTCAAGGAACCAGAGATTTTGATTCTCGATGCTAATATACTGAAACCTTTTTTAAAATAGTTATTTATTAGTTTACTATTATTAATTTCATTATTTTTATTATTTTATTATTAGTCTGTGTGTGTGTGTGCGTGCGCACAAGGGTGCCTACATGTATGTCTGTGCACCACATGTATGGTTGGTGTACATGAAGGTTCTGATAAGATACCAGATCCATTGAAACTGGAGTTATAGATGGTCATGAAATACCATGTTGGTGCTGGAAATCCATCTCAGGTCCTCTAAAGGAGCAACAAGTGCTCTTAACTACTGAGCCAGCTCTCTAGCCCTCCCTACATTTTTTTGTAAGACTTTTCCACGAGTGTTTAGATATCAGTCATTGCTTCTGATCCTGCACTATTGACGCAGGGACCAGGGACATAGTCCTGTCAAGTATAAAGCCTAAGACTAAAGCTGCTCACATCCTAGGGAAACCACTCAATTCAAGTTAGGGGCTGGTGATGGTGATAACATGGAAAGCAAAATGGGCTTAAATGGGAAAATGGGAGGATTCAGTTCGGGCCCCAGATCTCCCTGATCATTTTAGTGAGGAACAAATGCAATAATAAAGTGTGTTGCTGTAAACACTGAAGATATTAAATTATGCCTTATGTTTCCCGACAACTTAATAGAAGCTCACCCTGAAGCCGTCCTGAGAACATTATCTACATCCCCATCCTCACCCCATCCTTGCTTCTGCTCCTTCTCCTCCTCCCCCTCCTCCTCCCTTCCTCTTCCTCCTCCTCCCCCTCCTCCTCCCCTTCCTCCTCCTCTTCCTTTTCCTCCCCTTCCTCCTTTTTTGGGTGACTTGAGGCCCAGAATGTGTAGTAACTTCCTTCTATCTGAAAGTTACATGACCAGAATTTAAACCCAGGCAGAATTTAAACTCCACAATTAGGGACGAAGATACTGTTGCTTCATATGGGTTATCACAGTGCTGTTCTTTCTGTCTTGTGGTTCCCAGGTAAAATTGTCAATACACATTTCCTGGAATCACTGAGGAATGATCCCGGGAGCTTAATCTCTGTGCAGTATAGTTACCATCAGCGACATGGGGCTATCAAGCCCACGAGGTGTGAGTCATGTAGGCAAAGAACTACTCTGTCCTCTGGAGTATGCACAAGTGCATGCCCCCACACGCATGAAGGCATGAGCCTCATACATATAAAGCATACACACACACACACACACACACACACACACACACACACACACACAAAAAGGAATAAAAAAGAGGGGGTGAAAAAAAGGATTCGTGTTAGGTTTCCATGGCCCTCAAGGAGCAGGAGTAATCTACCTTCCCAGACAACTGGGCATAAAACCTGTGCAACCTGTGGCGATTTATTCCCTTTTATATTTGTCCTATAGTATGAGGGATCAATACAAAGGGTCTCTGTCTCAAGAAGAAGGAAGAGGAGGAAGAGGAGGAGGGAGAGGAAGAAGGAGGAGGAGGAGTGAAGGGAGGGGAGGAAAGGAAGAAGGAAGGAAGGAAGGAAGAGATGAAATGGGGGGAGGAAGGAGAGAGGGTGGGGCAGGTCTTGAGTCCAGTGAGCCTACTGACTTCAGACCCTTAGCACAGCTCACTGTAGACATGGAAAAGGCAGAGACATCCTTTAAGTTTTCCTGACCTAACTAGTGTAAGCCTTTCTAGCCTCAGAACCTCAGGATTTGCCTTGGTTCAAGACAGTAACAACCAAAAGCCCCGGTGTGCACAGCAGGACATCATGGGACTACATGGGAAGAAGGGTCTTAGGAAAGATTAAAGTTCCTGCTAGGATGGTGGGAGACAGATAAAGGGCACTGAGGTTTGTCACTGGAGTAGTTAGCTTCAGCTGTCAATTTGATACAGCCCAGAGAAACCTGAGGGAAACACAGTTGGCCACTTCAGACCCGCCTATAGCATTTGTGTGAGAAATTGTCTTGATTATTAACTGGTGTAAAAGGGCTCAACCCACCGTGGGCACTGCCATCCTTAGGCAGATGATCCAAGGCTATAAAAGAAAGGTAAACCGAGCAAGCATCAGAAAGCAAGCCAATGAGCACCATCCCTTCACAATCTGCTCTGACTTCCATCAGTGACGGAAACATAAAGAAGTTGTAATATAAAATATAAGGTCTAAACTGAAATAAATCCTTTCCTACACAAGTTGTTCTCAGCCGTGGTGTTTATCACAGCGACAGAAAAGCAAACTAGAACTGTGGTTTTATTGTGAGGATGATACATGTGTCTTCCTCATGGGAGAAGCCATGGATACAGTGGGTGTATCTGTAACTAATGTTGGTCTCTTGAGTCACATTACCCTATAAAAACATAAGTGGTAGCAAAGACGTGACTGTACTAATGCACAATAAAGACTCCATTAAATCCGGAATATGGCTGAAACAAAATGCTTGTTATGTATGTACTCCAGGGACAGAAAACTCCCTTGCCAGTTGACATACTGATGGGAAAAAAATTACCTCTATACAATCCTAATTAAATAAGAACATTTAACCGTGTGACAAAACCACAGAACAGTGGGACAATTATTGTGAAACAATATAAAGTGAATTGGCTCTCTCGCGATGTAACCTAGACCTCAGTCATGATAAGGGGACTCATGTGCATGCTTAGGGGTTGAAACTGATCACAGATCAGAATTTCCTACCCAGTGTGACAGAAAGTAAAGACTCTTAAATATAAATGTGACGGTGACTCTTGCTTGGCAACCTGCCTGGATTTAAAGTCACCTATGAGCCTCACCTCTGGGCTTGCCTGTGGGAGAGTTTCCAGAAATGTGTAAAGGAAGTAAGATGGGCTACCCTGCCTGTAGACAGCAGCATCCTAGCACCACCAGGGTCATAGGCTGAATACAAATAAAAAGACCAGCCCAGCACAAACATTAATCACTGTCTGCTCCCTGACAGCGGATAAATGTGACCAGCTGTGTTCCGCTTCTGCTATCTTACTCCTACCTCAGGGTAGATGGAACCTTCCAACCCTGACCCTTCCCTAAGTTAGTTTTATGCAATACTATGTCACAACCAGGAGAAAAGTAGCCAAGACACTGAGTGTGCCCCCTCTGGCACAGAAGTGAGAAAAACAGTCCCCGTCTTGAAGAGTTTGCACTTTGGCCAATAGTGTTGTCTCGTGGCACACCTCACCAGTGGCAAGGAGGAAGGATCTCTGGCACCAGGGTGGAGATACGAGTTCAGGACAACCTGAGATGGGTGTTCAGAAAAAAAAAAAAAGATACAGGGGAAGAAAAGATCTATCCGAAGAGCCATGATCACAAAGGTGGTTCTCCCAGGGCAAGGCTCACCCATTGCACTTGGGATATGCTAAACGTTGTCCTTTCCCCAAACATGGGGAACTTGACTGCATAATTTGTGATAATGGGGGACCGTGTAAGAAACTGAGCTGCTATGAAGTGGCTTCAGAACAAAAAGAAAGTTATGTCTTTTAAAACATAACTGGAGCTGGAGCGATGTCTCAGCAGCGAAGAGCGCTTGCTGCTCTTGCAGAGAACTCAAGTTCCGTTCCCCACTATTGTGTCAGGCAGCTCACAAATACCTGTAACTCCATCTCCAAAGGATCCAACAATCCTAGCCTCCTGTATCACACACACACACACACACACACACACACACACACACACACACACACACAATAAAATAAACCTTAAATGAAAAGGACTTTCACTCCGTTTTCATTTCTCTTTCTCACAGACATTAGCACAGGAAGAACAACTTCTATGACGACCTCTGTTCCAAATCATCCCATCATGGGGGTACTGTGGGTGTACTTAAGCCGGTACATGCTTATTCTACCTTCAGTTGGTTTATGAAGTATGTCACAGCAGCAAGACTGTCCTCACAAGTGTGAGTGAGTTAAAAATAATGTCTCTAAAATCCAAATTCTGAATCGAGCCCAAGATCATTCTATTTGTATATATATATAAATATATATAATATATATATAATATATATATATTTAGAGCAAACATAACCCCAGCACTGAATAGTCAAAGCATGGACATTATATAATAAACAAGAGCATGGGCCAACTTAGAATACAAGCACTTCTCTCAAAAAAAAAAATAAATAAATAAAAAGGAAAGCAAAGAAAAGGGAAAGTAAAAGTAAAGAAGTAAATTTAAACTAAATATGCTCATGTTTTACAAGAATTCTAAGCAGAACTTTAAAGAAAAGGAAAAGAAAGACTTTTCCCTTTTGCATTTTAAAGAAATAATCTTTTTTTATCTCAAATATGCCCACTCTAGTCCTTGGAGACT
>NC_046156.1:127523915-127536915 GCF_011064425.1 Rattus rattus | reverse complement strand
CACCAGGCAAGTCACTTGCAGCAGATAAGTTAGTCTTACCTGTGGCCCCGAGGCTCGAGTTCGCTCGCGGGGTTCTGCCCACGGGCTCTCCGCGGTGGCAGCGACCGGGATGATCTGCGCCGCCTCTTCCGGGAGCCTCCGTGCCCCAGGGTTCCAGATGGCCTCCGGTGTTTTCCTCCGCCCGAAAACCATTTTTTTCTTTTTCTTTTTCTTTTTCTTTTTTTTTCAGAGCTGGGGACTGAACCCAGGGCCTTGCGCTTGCTAGGCAAGCGCTCTACCACTGAGCTAAATCCCCAACCCCACCATTTTTTAATAGGGTTATTTTTCTCTCTGTAGTCTAACTTCTTCAGTTCTTTGTATATTTTGGATATAATCCCTCTATTAGTTGTAGGATTGCTAAAGATCTTTTCCCAATCTGTTGGTTGACGTTTTGTCCTAATGACAGTGTCCTTTGCCTTACAGAACCTTTGTAGTTTTATGAGATCGCATTTGTCGATTCTTGATCTTAGAGCATAAGCCATTGGTGTTTTATTCAGGAAATTTTTTCCAGTGCCCATGTGTTCCAGATTCTTCCCTACTTTTTCTTCTATTAGTTTGAGTGTATCTAGTTTGATGTGGAGGTCCTTGATCCACTTGGACTTAAGCTTTGTATAGGGTGATAAGAATGGATCGATCTGCAATCTTCTACATGCTGACCTCCAGTTGAACCAGCACCATTTGCTGAAAATGCTATCTTTTTTTCCATTGGATGGTTTTGGCTCTTTTGTCAAAAATCAAGTGACCATAGGTGTGTGGGTTCATTTCTGGGTCTTCAATTCTGTTCCATTGGTCTATCTGTCTGTCTCTGTACCAATACCATGCAGTTTTTATCACTATTGCTCTGTAATACTGCTTGAGTTCAGGGATAGTGATTCCCCCAGAAGTCCTTTTATTGTTGAGGATAGTTTTAGCTATCCTGGGTTTTTTGTTATTCCAGATGAATTTGCAAATTGTTCTGTCTAACTCTTTGAAGAATTGGATTGGTATTTTGATGGGGATTGCATTGAATCTGTAGATCGCTTTTGGTAAAATGGCCATTTTTACTATATTAATCCTGCCAATCCATGAGCATGGGAGATCTTTCCATCTTCTGAGATCTTCTTCAATTTCTTTCTTCAGAGTCTTGAAGTTCTTATTGTACAAATCTTTTACTTGCTTGGTTAAAGTCACACCGAGGTACTTTATATGATTTGGGACTATTATGAAGGGTGTCGTTTCCCTAATTTCTTTCTCGGCTTGTTTCTCTTTTGTGTAGAGGAAGGCTACTGATTTATTTGAGTTAATTTTATACCCAGCCACTTTGCTGAAGGAGTTTATCAAGTTTAGTAGTTCTCTGGTGGAACTTTTGGGATCACTTAAATATACTATCATATCATTTGCAAATAGTGATATTTTGACTTCTTCCCTTCCAATCTGTATCCCTTTAATCTCCTTTTGTTGTCTGATTTTTCTGGGGAAGAATCTCGAACACATGGGCACTGGGGAAAATTTCCTGAACATAACTCCAATGACTTATGCTCTCAGATCAAGAATCGACAAATGGGAC
The DNA here is from genome assembly GCF_011064425.1 of Rattus rattus. Taxonomy (NCBI): domain Eukaryota; kingdom Metazoa; phylum Chordata; class Mammalia; order Rodentia; family Muridae; genus Rattus; species Rattus rattus. The sequence continues at coordinate 127,535,330 of NC_046156.1, read as the reverse complement.
CTCATAAAACTGCAAAGCTTCTATAAGGACTCTCATTAGGACAAAACAGTTACCAACAGATTGGGAAAAGATCTTGCCCAATCCTACATCTGATAGAGGGCTATTATCCAAAATGTACAAAGAACTCAAGAAGTTAGACTCCAGAGAGCTAAATAGCCATATTAAAAACTGAGTTAAACGAAACTTTCTAAGCTGAGGAATATTGAATGGCCAAAAAGTACCTAAAGAAATATTCAACATCCTCAGTTATCAGGGAACTGCAAATCAAAACAACCCTGAGATTCCACCTCACACCAGTCAGAATGGCTAAGATCAAAAACTCAGGTGACTACATATGCTGGCAAGGATGTAGAAAAAGAGGAACACTCCTCTATTGATACTGTGCTTGCAAACTGGCACAACCACTCTGGAAATCAGTCTGGCGGTTCCTCAGAAAATTGGACATTGCACTACCTGAGGACCCAGCTATACCTCTCTTGGGCATATACCCAAAAGATGCTCCAACATACAACAAAGACACATGCTCCACTATGTTCATAGCAGCCTTATTTATAATAGCCAGAAGCTGGAAGGAACCCAGATGTCCTTCAACAGAGGAATGGATTAAAAAAATGTGGTACATCTACACAATGGAAACAATAGTTTCATGAAATTTATAGACAAATGTAATGAACTAGAAAATATCATCCTGAGTGAGGTGACCCAATCACAGAAAAACACTCTTGGTATGCAATCATGTCACACCCACCTCGGCAAGCAAGGAAGACGCAACAGGGTCGGATTCTTCTCAACAGCCTTTATTGCAGGACCACCTTCATTGCTGATACGGGGACCTCGAGCAGCAAAAACTCCCACCTTATATACACAGCAGGCTGGGGCTATGCTACTTGTCCTCCAGGGATAGGTGGAGCATGAATCGCCTCATTAACATAGTACCGCCCTGGCCAGACTGATGCCATGTGCAAAACCCGAGCATGCGCAGTACTGCTGTGTCACAGGAGAGCGCTGGATCACCTCATTATCCTACAGCTGCCCTGGTAAGGGGACCAGCCTGCGCATGCACGATAAGTTGTTTACACAGGTGGGACTGGATGTTGGTGCCATCTTTGCTCCACCGCGCTGCTCCCCACACAATCATTGATAAATGGATATTAGCCAAAAAGCTAGAATTACCCATGATGCAATCCACAGACCACATGAAGCTCAAGAAGAAGGATGACCAAAATGGGGATACTCCCACTCCTTCTTAAAAGGGGAAAAATATTCACAGGAAAGGCATATGGAGGCAAAGTTTAGAACATCAACTGAAGGAATGGCCATTCAGAGCCTTCATCACATGTGGCCCATGTATATACAGCCATGAAAACTAGATTAGATTGATGAAGCTAAAAAGTGCATACTGAAATGGACTGGATATAGATCTCTCCTGAGAGACACATTCAGAGCATGTCCAATACAGAGGCCAATGCTAGCGGCAAACTACAGAACTGAGAACGGGACATTCTTTTGGGGAATTAGAGGGAGGACTGACAGAAATAAAGAGGCTTGCAACCCTGTAAGAAGAACAACTCCAACCAACCAGATCTTCCAGGACTAAACGACTCCCAAATGACTATCTATGGACTGACCAGGGGCCCCAACTGCATAAGTAGTAGAGAATTGCCCTGTTTGGGCACCAGTGGAAGGGGAAGTCCTTGGTCCTGCTAAAGTTGGACCCCCCCATCCCCCTCCCCCATGCAGGGGAATGTGTGGGGTGGGCGGTAGGGGGGGTGAATGTCCGGGGAACCCCCGTATGGGGGAGGGGCAGTGGATGGAGCCTTATGGACAGGAAACCGGGAAAGGGAATAACATTTGAAATGCAAATAAAGAAATATAAGAAGTGCAGGCCGACAGGAACTGGATGTAGATCTCTCCTGAGAGACACAGCCAGAATACAGCAAATACAGAGGCGAATGCCAGCAGCAAACCACTGAACTGAGAACGGGACCCCCGTTGAAGGAATCAGAGAAAGAACTGGAAGAGCTTGAAGGGGCTCGAGACCCCTTATGAACAACAATGCCAAGCAACTAGAGCTTCCAGGGACTAAGCCACTACCCAAAGACTATACATGGACTGACCCTGGGCTTCAACCTCATAGATAGCAATGAATAGCCTAGTAAGGGCACCAGTGGAAGGGGAAGCCCTTGGTCCTACCAAGACTGAACCCCCAGTGAACGTGATTGTTGGGGAGAGGGCGGTAATGGGGGGAGGATGGGGAGGGGAACACCCATAGAGAAGGGGAGGGGAAGGGGTTAGGGGGAGGTTGGCCCAGAAACCCGGAAGGGGAATAACAATTGAAATGTAAATAAGAAATACTCAAGTTAATAAAGATGAAAAAGAAAACCTGAAAAACAAAAAACAAAAAACAAAAAAACACTAAATTATTTTAAAAGAATTGCATTTTCATGGAATATTACATTGTTAGAGAAAAATGCAAAAGCAAATAAACAGGATTTAGCAGATTTTAATAAAGATAAAAAAAGAAATATATCTAGTTTAGAAAACTATGAAATGAATACAATATCGGCGACTCAGAGTTAATCACAAATGCGTTTAATAAAGACAATTAAAACTTATACATTCACTAAATCTAATTAAAAAAAAAAAGAATCTCCAGTCTGGACCATACTGCTGGATGTATCAGTGGTGGGTCAGGAACATAGGTCCAAAACAGCTTCTCAGTCACCATTGTCAGGGCATTCAGCAAACTCACAGGTCAGTATCATTCTTTGTCCCAGCATCATAATGTCTCACTAATCACTCTGGAAGGTAGCACACTCCTGTAGCATCCTGTAGAAAAAACACAAACATGCCCTCTTCCCATATATTAATATCTGATCAGGATCATGCCATATGCCATTTTACCTACGCATAAGTATGCATGGTTGTAGGGTGCCATAGACACTCAGAAAGTTCTTTGGCATCAAAATTTTTAAATTTAAAATAAAAAAGCATGATTTAAATAATTGTGTGGTATATGGAGATATAACTCCTCCTTTTTTATTTTATGAAGATATTGTTTCAAAGTTTTACAATACCTTGCCCTTGAGGATTATAAGGAATCCCAGTAATATGGGTAATATTATATTGTTGATAAAATATTGCAAATGCTTAACTGCAATAGATAGTTCCATTATTTGTTTTAAAACACCAAGCATAGAAAAACAACGTAGGTGATGAGTAATTGTATTTTAAGATGCTTCTCATGTTAAAGCAGTTGCAACTAGAAAGCCTGAAAAGGTGTCAATAGTCACAAGTACGTGTTTTAATTTTCCAAAATCAGAAATACGAGTAACATCCATTTGCCATGATTGATTAGGTACAAGTCATCAGGAAGCAACACCATTATGTTGTACAGGAAGAAACTGAAGACACTGAGGACAGGTATTTACAATTTGACTTGCACAGTAACTAGAAATACCAAATTATTGTCTCAAGCTATTACTATTTTGATGATGTTAAGAATGAGGTTTTTTGTCTAATTGTTCCTGTGTAAGGTCTGGTATACAAATCTGCTGTGGCATTGCCCTCACTAAGGGATCCGGGCAATTCAGTATGAGCTCTTAAATATCCTATAAAGTTAAGGAACTGTATCTTCTCTTAAATTAAGTTGTATTTGCATAAATAATTGCGAAATTTGAGAATTATCAGTATCTAAAAGGGGAACAGTTTCAAGCAATTGCCAACCATTAGCTAAATATTGGCTACCAGTATATAAATTAAAAGCCTCTAAATCTTTAATAATTCTATATGCATTTTCTGAAATGGCAGTTGGAGTAAGCAAACAGGCTGTAATGCTCTCACAAGTTCCATAGCCTCATCAACCCTTTGCAAATCCTGCAACAGTCCCCACCTGCTTGATTTTTTTCTTACTTACAATTATGTGTGAGTTAGATTCCTGAGCCTGTGATCGAACTGCAAACTGCAGCCAATGGAACACTGGTAGTTCAACCATAATCTTGAAGTTTCCCTTGTAACACCAGAGCACAAATACACCTTTGGAAAGGAAAACCCAACCTCCCACAAACTATCCAGTCTCCAAAATCAACACTAAGTGCATCATCCTCATGCTACAAAGTTTGACTGCCAATTTCTGCACATGAACACACGATGGTACAGCCTCCAATACCTCACTAAAGAGACACTACCCTAAATCCTGTCTGTTGTAAGTATGGTTTCTAGCATAAGAATTACATAAAGTATTACTCAATTTAGAGGTATTTTAGAGACCTGTTTCCATAGGTTGGCTCATGCCATGTGTTGTCTAGAATAACTCCATCTGAGTTACCAGTTTTAAGCCAACTTTTTGTTACCAATGTTACAACTTTTTAATCATACCCAATAATTTATAAGCCAATAATCTATAACTGAGACATGGAGAGCATATTTATACATAAAACCAGTCAGAAACAAAAATGAAGTGGCTACACATATCCTTAATATTAGACCAAACACAATTTCCTTACTTTTTCTAGCTGTAATTTCAAGAGAGGAGTACCTTGTCACCTCTTGAAGCCAATGAACACAATCGCAGAGATTTTTCTAGGAGAAACAGCTATCAGCTCTCTTACCACAGAAGCTGAGAAGCAGTTGACTCTTTAAGAGCCGCTTGTGCAGAAAATCCGCCCCTGGGGGCCTCTTCCAGCTGACCTAGACTCCTAGCTACAGGTGCAGGGCTGTAAAGGCCAATTGAGACTGCTTTTTATTATTTCAAAATGAGATAAAACTAAATCAAGGGGTGAATAACCAGTAGATAAAGTTTTAGCCATTTTTTCTTTTGAACACGGAACACAGAGCAATAAACAATTAAACGACAAAATGAAAACACAGACAAGGACAGATTGGTGTGCCAAGGACAGACAATAGACATAGAAGGAAGAGAACTAGATGTCCCACCAAAGGGACCAAGAACCAGAATGTAAGCATTCCTCCAGTAGGAGCCAGAGGAAGCAGGATGTCTCCTGACCTCCTCCTGTCCCTAGGAAGGATCTGAAATAGCGTATATGCATTTTCCTTCTCTTTGGCCAAAGCATCCCCATACAGGAGGGGAGGACTGATTTCCTCAAATGCATTCTCTCTCTCAAGTCTAGGGACTAAACTATCTCTAATCGGAGTAAAAAGACTTAAAGCACCTATGAGAATTATTTTCGCTCCTCTCGATTTTTAGCATATCTCTAAACACATACACAAAAGCCTTTTACCAGTACCTTATCCCTTTTTACAAGGTTTATTCACCACTGGCCCAAATCTTCTTTACTTTTCTTCACTTGTGCTTTAATTCCTGCTGTGTCCTTCACTGTATCCTGCTTACTGGAGCTCCAACCTTGAGGTGTCATTTGACCAAGCCAGCTCAGTCGTCAACAGGTTCACCAGGGCAGGAGTGAGGATTGAAAAGAAAACAGACAATTAGATAACATTATAACATGACTCCAGCCATTGCTGAGGCTGAAGCAGATTTATTATTTTCCAGTCAGCTTTTATACCACTTTAAGTCCATTCAAAATGATAAGATCAGTTCTGGGTCAAGGAACAAGCAAGGCAATAAACAAAATCCTGTAAATAACTTTCTAGGGGCTAGTCAGAATGACCAAGACAAAGGGAATGCCCCACAAGCCTCCCCTGAGCCTGCTCTGAGCTTTGCACTAACTCAAATGTAAATGTTCTTAATCTGGGCCTATTTACTGAGTCCAGACCCAAAGTCAGAGTCTAGCCTTGAGTTTACATCTTTGTTCTGGCCCTGATGTCAAGTTCCCACCAAGTTTCTAGAAACAGTCTCAAAAGGCTCTCCACAATAAAGGAGACTTATGATCCTGGGAGGACAAGTGGGGGAGGTGGGAAGGGAGCAAAGGGAAATGGAAATTATCATCATCATCATCACCATCATCATCATCATCATCCCCACCATCCCCACCATCCCCACCATCCCCACCATCCCCACCATTACCACCACCACCACCACCACCACCACCACCACCACCACCACCACCACCACCACCACCACCACCACCATCACTATCATCATCAATAACAGTAGCAGCAAGCAAGCAGGCAAGCAAACAGTTTATAGCAGGTGTTTCTGCAGGAGTGTGGTTTTAAGGAGAATAGGAATCTATACTAGGGTAAGTTGGTAAATTCTGATTGGACATGTTAGCAAAATAATGAATTTTGATTGCTCAACCCCAGTGTTTTGTCTCAGGAATGAGTCAGTGGCCAAATAAGGGAATGGGCTTTGGGGCTTGTTTTAGGAATGCATTTTTACAGTTTTTAGCAAGGGAGATAGAAGGGTAAAAGGCAATACCTGTTAGAGCCATATTTGTCATGCTTGGGGGTATGATTGCCATGCTTGGGCCTGTTAAAGAGTACTTTACCCACAAATAACTAGAAGACTAAACTGGGAATTAAAAATGTAGTTGAGTCCTGATAAATCCCTTTTCTAAAATACAATTGGGTTAGTTTTGAAAACAATTCTATAGCTCCACATCCTTTATCATGGCACCAGGACATGGAGAATGAAGACAGACTAAGCCAAAACTCTGGGGCTCTGTGTCCTTTCCAGGTGATGAAGCAGGTGACTGCCTTTCACTTGAGTCAACTTCATTCCCAGCAGTGTTTACATTATGTCTCCCAAGCCTCTCCCTTTCCTCATGAATTCTTTCCTGATATCCATAAAGAGATCCTTATGTAGACCACATCTCCAAGAATTCCATATGACAGGCATTAGAAGAAAATAGAAAATAGAAGAAAATAGCGGTTTGGGATACCACATCCTAGGACTACCTTATTGCTTCAGGAAAAGCCCCTTAGGGGATGTTATGGTTTGAACATGAAATGTTACCAGGCTATCTGAGGATACTTAATGAGACCCTGGGTAGAGAAAAAGAGAAGGAGAAGGAGACGGAGAGGGAGAGGGAGAGGGAGAGGGAGAGGGAGAGTGGGAGGGCTATAGAGGAGAGGCAGAGTGAGGAGTCATGATAGAAAAATACATAATTACTTTCTCTAACTCAGAAAGGAAGACCAGTGCAGCAATCTGAGGGTATGATCACTGCTTTATAAACAATCAGAGGTCTCAGAACACATCTTGGAGAAGTTCCTCCTAATGCTTAACTTTTAATGAAGTTCCTCTTATTATGGTTGTGAGATTCAACCTAGGATGCCAGTTTTAGGGAACACCAGTGCTGCAAAGGTAGAAGTTTTAAGGTTGCTTCCCTAGACAAAAAGTTTAGAGTAGAAGAAAGAAATTGATCCGCCCTGAACTGCAATTATACCAGCTAGTTCAGCAACTCTCTCCCAGAACTAGAGGTGACCTGGGGTTAGATTAAAATCTTAAAGAACAATCTTGAGAAACAGGAAAACCCCAGGAACTGGTGGACCATAAAGTTAAACAATCTTGGAGAAACAGGAAAGCTCCTCCTTGTGATTTTCCTTGGTATTCTTTGACATTTCCTAGATGCCCTCCCCACCCCCTTGGGTTGTGAGTTTCTTCCTTTAAATTCCCTTCTCTTAGCTACTGGGGATCGAACTCCACTGTTCTGTGTGGGATACGAGTCTCGACCGCACTGTTCCTATCAATGTTCCCTGCAAATTACAACAAGGACGGCCTATGAGTTCTTGGGGGTCGTCATCCTGAGATTTATATGGTCTCCCCACCCGGGGTCTTTTAGCTGTGGACTTAACACACTATCCAAAGAATTCTTGGATAACACCTTTTCCAGGAATGAGCCAACTGTTCTTAGCAGTCCCCATCCCTTAGAATAAGCTTAACTGCAGTAAGGGCGGATCCCTTCACCACCCCTTCATGCCATGTTATATTTCCACCAAGGGCCCAATGAATTCAAAAATAGGTACACCTAAATGAATTAAAAGGCAATAGGCTCCCACCAATGAGAAATAACCAACTCATGTTGTAACCTAAAGCCTGTACCCTGAAAAAGTATAAAAGGTGTGTGGTTTTTTTCTTCAGGGTCGCATCTGTCTTGATTACAGGGCCACTCCAGTGCACTTGATAATTCAACCTCTTGCTTGATTGCATCGCTCTCTTTCTCAGTGTTTTCATGAGTGGTACCTACCGGATTTAGGATTGATTGGGTCCTACATGGTGACCCCAACCAGAAAATTATTTTGTTGTTACTTCATAAGTGATATTTTGCTTCTGTTATAAATTGTAATGTAAATATCTGATATGTAACCCCAAAGGGATCACATCTCACAGGGTGTGAACCACTGCTTTAGAAGAATAAACATTAGCCCTATGAGAAGGCAAGAGACTGATCAACACAGGTAAATAATTTTTAGGGTAAACACATAGTGGATCCTTCAGTGATCAAGAAGTTGATATCTCTTTCTGAAGGATTAGGTGGAAGAAAAGACTATGGGACCAGCTGAGAGGCAACAATAATATTCATGGTGCAGCCTCACCAGCAACCCTTTAGTCCAGTGTGACAAGATTCTGTTCATCCTGAGAAGACATCCATGTTTATCTCTCATCTCTCAGTTGTGCCTTCTGTGTTCCACTTACATGCTAGGAACTCATTTAGTTCCCCAGGCTCTACACTGTGCTTGCGTGTATATAGGAGAATTTAAGCCCTCAATGTCGAAGAGCCGACACCATGAAGACAGTTATACTCTTGTTTTAAGGTGACCTGGAAGCAGAAGGGAAGAAAATGAAACAAACAAAGCAAAGAAGTAAGCATTTCCTCTATAGTCTCTGTTTTTAGGCCCATAAACATCCATCTCCTCTCCTTCCCCCATCCTTGTTTTCCTCATCCCCTTCTTTCTCTTGCTCCTTCCTCTCCCTCTCTCACACCGCTCGTTCCCACCTATTTCTTTATTGATATTGATTGCCTTAACTTTTAATGTGAGTTAGTAGAGATGAACTGTTAAGGAATTGAGAACAGCCCTTCACTTTATGTGCATCATGCAGATTTCTTTAGTTAGTTAATGATGATAAGGGAGATGATGAGAGTCAACATTTGAATTCTTGCTTTTTGATTTCCCTACATACTCTTGTGCTTGTGATTTCAACAATACTTAGCTATTATTGAGACTTACTTGTTTGTCTGTGTGTATTTATGTGAGTGTATGTGCATGTCTGTGGGTAAACACATCTGTGGATGCACATGGAGGCCAGGGCAAAGCACCAAGTGTCTCCTTTATCACCCTCCACATACTCCTTTGAGACAGGACTCCTTAATCAATCTAGGGCTCATGTTATCTCTGTCACACTTACACCAGCTAGCCACAGTGATTTTCTGATCTTTGCTTCCCTCATAGCTGGAGTGAGTGGCATATGAAAGCTACCTGGTTATTTTTGTGGGAGTTGGATCTGAACTTTGGTCCTCATTTTGTACATCAATTGCTCTTAACATTGAGCCATCTATGTGCCCTATTATTGCTTTTGTGAATTTTATCTGTGAGACAGATTATCACTATATAACCTAGACTGAACTTTCACTCACAGTGAACCTCCTGCCTTGGCTCCCAGGTGCTGGGATTACAGGCATGTGTAAGCAAGATCAGTTGGATAGTATTGAGTGGTCTTATTGAATAGCTAAGCAGAAGTTAAGCCATCATATGAAGACCTTACACTAGTAGGTGGTTGAATTGGGACATAAAACTCCCACTTTACAAACCATGTCCTTTTCAAATGCTTACATGGTGCTTTGACTGTGAAAGCCATTATTTGATAATTACAGATAGTGTGCACACTATATTGGGAAGAGCACACTGTTTGTACACACTTCTGGTGATCAAGTGCCTTAACAATAGGCATTCTTGTGTCAGTCTTGACTTTCTCTATCTCCTCATTTAGCTCTTCTTTGTTGCATCCATTTCTGTTGGGGCTCCTCCTATCAATCTCATTATTTCATTGGAAGCCTAGTGAAGGCAATGCCAACATCTCAGGTACCCAGAAGGCCTACAGTGCCAAGTGTTAATGTCTTCTGTTAATGCCACAGTAAGCTTATGATGAATAGCCTGTGGTGTATAAGTTTCTGACACCTCACCCTGAATAAAACAATTCTTCACAGACTCTCACATTTTTCCCTGCAGATGGGTTTAGCTCCAGTTTTGAGCGGGGTAGTTTGCTATGTAGCAAGCCCTTTGTTATCTGCCTTTCCTGTCTGAGGTCTCCACTCTACTACTGATGTGTTTTCCTCACCATCAGACAAATTATTCATACTCAAGATTTCCATCTCAGGTCCTGCTTAAGGAGGCATCAAAGCAAGGCAAAACTTGATAACCTGCCCAGTGGAACAGCAGTTATTATGTGATTTAGCAGATACTCAGGACTTCGATTCCCTGTCTCTTCTGGCCTTCCTGTCTCCCTTCCAATGGCCAAACATCCCCCATAAGCTCTCCAGGACACTTGGGACTCTTTGTGCTCTAAAGTGTCATTCTGTGCTGAGCAACTAGAATCTGGGTTCTGTCATAATTTTATCAACCTGGTTAAGCATTTCCTATCACACCCATGGGTGGTGTGACAGATGCTTTTTGGGTTTGTGATGAAATCAGAAATTCAGCTGCTTTGAGGCCTCCTGTCTTTTCTGGCTTCAGTTTGACTCTGCTTTCTTGACAGTGGCTAATTTTTAACCTAGTGCCAACCTGTCAATATAAACAGTACTACTTACATTCTCTCTTCTTGAATTTTATTGGTTTTTTTTTTGAGCTAAAAAGTGGACCTAGAAGTTAAAAACGATTACTATTAGTTCTACCATTTTAGAGGAGCAGTTCTTAACTCATGGCTATGCTTGAAAAGCAGTTAAAGAACCCTATAATTATTCTTATTCATGAACACTACCCAAAGAGTCCACTATAATTTGTCTAAATAGAGGCTATGTATTGCTTGCATTTCAAGGTTATCATATAAGTCTATTAGGCATCAAGGTTGAAGATCAATGTAGAAAATTGGCAACAAAGTCCTGTGGGGATTCATATAACCCTTGCAATGTCCTTCCAATGAATGCATTCTCTCCCTTTGCCCTATGTGATGGCACCTAGTCAGAGACACTAGTCCCTAAGAGAAGAAGAAACTTAACTCCATCTTTGAAATTGGTTTTGTTAATAGAAATATAACATCCAATATAAGGGGAGGAAACAGCATAGTTGGCAGAGTTCTTGCCTAGCATATATGAGGCCCTGGCTTTAATTCTTTTTTTTTTTTCTTTTCTTTTTTTTTTTTTCCGGAACTGGGGACCAAACCCAGGGCCTTACGCTTGCTAGGCAAGCGCTCTACCACTGAGCTAAATCCCCAACCTCCTGGCTTTAATTCTTAATGCTGCACGAAACTGGACTGGTGGTACACACCTGTGATTATAGTACTCAGAGGGAGGAGTTGGGGGTCAGAAACTCAGTGTCATCTTTCTCTACACAACATCTATG